>NW_012130100.1:755143-779576 GCF_000143395.1 Atta cephalotes | reverse complement strand
CACACACACACGACGACACGACACGACACGACACGACGACACACACACACACACACACACACACACACACACACACACACACACACCATATATCCAATTTAATTTATTATACTTTATTTCTTTTAAAGATATAGAATAAATTGCTTCTATATTACTTAATAAACGAGCAAAATAAGATGTTAGATTAATAATAAATTAATATATATTTGAGATTCAATAAAATTGCATATACAAAATATATTAAAACGTTTCGACTCACAATCTTCTTCAGTTACAATAAGAAATTATCCTAGCTTCTAATAGTAAACAATAAAAATCGATGGATACTTATGTCGTAATTGTACCGCAACATACTCAAATATTGGCACACCATGTCCGTAAAGAGTACCAGATCCATACCATGTCCGTAAAGAGAGTCAAGATATTAAAAATTATAACTCCTCCAAAAATTATAAATCCTCGGTTAACAGTGAGAATCACGTTAGGTTCATCAGAGTCAATGGTAAAATAATCTAGATCGAGATAATTATATTAAAAATTGTGAAAAAAGAAAAAGAATGTATATCAAAGTAGTCATGTAACTTACAGTCATGGTATGAAACATTTGACATATAACTGTCTGGCAATGATAATATTGATGCTATCGTTCTTATCAAAATCATGAGATGAACTGAGGCCGACGAGCAATAACATACATTAAATGTGACGTAAACAAAAACAATGATGAATAATTATGATATCCTTTAGTTTATTTTAAAAGTAAATTCTAAAGACCATAATTAGTTGATTGTAGACACATAATATTGTTTTTACTCACGTCATATATAATGCGTGTTATTGTTCGTTGGCTTCAGTTCATCTTAGGATTTCGATAAGAGCAATAACACCAATATCATTATCAGACAGTTGTATGTCAAATGTTTCACACCATGATCATAAGTTACATGACTACTCTGATATATAGAGTATCCCATTTTAATGTCCCACCCCAAATAACTTTTTAGTTTTGATCTTAGAAAAAAATATTCAGAAAAAGTTGTATAGCTTTGAGGGGGATATAAGATGATCATTAGTTTGACTTTGACCCCACCTCATGTGATTACCTTCAATTTCTTAAATGGAACCCCCTACTTTTTATTGCACATTCTTGTAGATCATCTCGAGATCTTTCCAAAACACTATAATTAAGTTCATTTTCATTAAGTACTTTTTGAATTATAAGATGTCCGACCGATTAAAACCTCTTGAATATTGTTCAGGATCATGACCTGGATAACATTTATTAAGCTCAAGGTCATTGGAGATTGTTCCTCTTATTTTCATTTTTGCACTAAAAATTACATTTCTATGTAAAAATGAAAATAAGAGGTACAACTTTCAATATATAATAGCCTTGATCTTAACAAATGTTATCCAGGTCATAATCCTGAACAACATTCAAGAGGTTTTAATTAATCGAGGGTTTAGTTATAATTTTTGACATCTTGACGGTACTTTTTACGAACATGGTGTGCCAATACTTCGATGTGTTGCGATACAATTATGACATTAAGTTTCTATCGACTTTTGTTTGCGGTTAGAATGCTAAGATTTCTTATTGTAACTAAAGAAGACTCTGTGAGTCAAAATTTTAATATATTTTGTGTATCCAATTTTATTGAGGCTAATTTCAAATATATATTAATTTACTGTTAATCTAACATCTTATTTTGCTCATTTATTGGTCATTACTTTTGAAGAAAATTATAATTTTCTACAATAATTTATATTGAACACAAAATGGTATGTATAGTTGATGATACTCATCCCCCATGAATCGATTCATTCGAAATACATGTGTACCAAACTTATGCAAGAGGCAAAAAATTCCACGAGTTTGTCAGGAACATGCAATGTTTTTTTAAATGAATCACCATAAATGAGTCATTATGAGATTTGAATGAACGCATCAACTGTCAGAATGCAACAGTTTACTTCCAAATTCACTTACATTGAAAAATGATAACTATTTTACAAATGAAAATCAATCAGTGTATAATCACACTGTTAAAACAGATCGATTTCTGAATTGTCGATATAGCTCCTAAAAATCGTTCTCCGTTTATACATCTCTGCCAGTCGTTCATTTTGCTAATGACAGCGAGAATGAGCATTAGTGATATCTATAGATATCTATAAGAGTGATGTCTATAATGTGGCGGTCTATAATTGTTTCCGTGCCGTGGCCGTGCGTAAGAAGTATTGTAAGGATATCTTCGATGATGATGATGATGATGATGGTGATGATTATGATGATGATAACCATTAACTGGTCGATTCCATTTGTGAAATGACTTGTAGCTTGTATTGGATCTCTCTTCATATGACCGACGATTCGTGTGGTCTTTAATCTTCTTTGTCCGGCCTTTATCTATTTCCTCATCGTCAGCGTTAAAATGACGTTTACGTTCCTCTCTCCTGTCATTATCAACATTGCGGTCGATCTGTGTTCTATTGCCATTCCAATTCATTACTGAAAATTGAAGAAAATAAAATATACTTCTTGATTTTTCTACAATAACTTATATACAATGGAACTTCCATAACTTCTACTATGCAGGGCTGTGAGAAGTTAGAAAGATTCTCTCCATTCTTATATTAGGAGTGGAGTATTAAAAAGAAATAGCATTACATATGTGAGAATTTGCACAGATGCCAACGCAATATAATCTATTTTAACACTGAAAATGATTATATACGTCATGTATGGAAGAGGAAATGAAGAAGTTACAGAATACTAAAGTCAAGGAAGTTCTACTGTAATTAAATTTATGATAAAATCAGATATACACCTGAGGAACTGCCATATCCGCGATGTGACATTTTTAATAAGTGTGAAACAGCGTCCGAATCATTGGTACCGTTAAAATTTCGCACAGCTGCGGCACTCGGTGTCGTACTACTTTGATTTGATTTAGTATCCTCCCTAGAACAAATATAGACATTTTTCCTGTCGCTTTATCATTATTATACAGAGTTATATTTCGTAAAAGAATTTACCTATTGTCAGTATATGACCATCCATTAGTAGACCCACTGAGAATACGAGTTGTATCCTTGACTTGCCAGTTTTTAACGTTGCTAGTTATAGCCTTCGTAGATATGATTTCTTCTTGTCCATTTTTTCTGATAGTCTGGCGACATTTATCTTTATCGCGCTGCTCAAACTGACCATTTGTTTCAATTTTTCCATTTTGATGTTTCAGCACATTTATCCGGCCGTTATTGTTGGATCCATTTTGCATTTTTGTACAATCTACAATTGTAACTTGCGTCGTCATTGTTGACACGGTATTGCTCTTGGAATTAGTTTTTTGCAACTCTTTAGAATTGGAGGTTGTTTTTATTACATCTTTCGCAAGGCATTTTGGCACACCATTCGTGATATTAATTCGAGATACAGTATTTGATATTTGACTTTTTGAAGTCCCTGTCCCAGAGGAACAATCTTCTTCCTCACTGGAACCATCATAGGGCACTAAACTGTTTCCATTCAGAACCTTTCCGTTTTTAATGTGCACAACTAACCTTGGTTGCGATTTATCCTGCGTTTTCTGTGGCAATTGTGTACTAACGGATTCATTGGATTTTTGTACAGGAAGATTTAATTCTATATTTCTTTGTGGTGGGAGTTGCGGACCGATTAACGTTGGTTTACTCGTACTACTGAAGTCATTTGGTAATCCACTTGACGATCCGTTTGCAAAACATCCAGCAGACATCAAAGATTTAGATATAGAAGACTTATTTGTAGAATTGGAAAGCGAAGTCGGCATATTCTTTGCCGATGTTGTGCCATTCATTTTCACGCTTTGTTGATTTTGACTATCATTTTCCATTTCGAAAATCATAATATACGCATTTGTACTTAATACATTATTAAGGCTTATTGGGCGAACGCAAGAATCGTCGAAGGAATAATATTGACCGCTCGATACTTGTGCAATTGCCGTATAGTGGCCACAGTTTACAGAGGGGCCCATGTGCGTTACCATTGACATAAGTTTATAAGTTAGCTGTTTGGAAGATTCGCCCGGTTCTCTCCACAAATATTGGCCCATATCTATAGTCTGTTTAAAACCGATGTGTCTAGATATTTTTCCTCCTAAATAGCTAAATCGTTTTAATTGTACACACAACACTTTTGGCGGACGCTCCAGAGTAAATTGTTTTGTAGCAGGAACTCTCCTCTTGCAGGCTTCACATTTATAGTCATTGTTATCCAATTGTTCTCTACTGAAGTAACTATTTAATGCTTCATCCAATGTATTCGCCTTGCGTATATCCACAAGCAAATCCTATTAAAAATTCACAATGTTTATAAATAGAAACATACATGAAAATCATTTACTTTACAGTTCTATAGCGATAACTTTATATACTTGAAAGTGTTGAAACGTGGTAGAAACATGTTGACATTGCAGGCACTTCACTTCAGTACGTATATATCCACCAAATATTTGATTAATAGGTGTCGTTTCCTTAGAATAGCTATCCAACTTAGTTGCTTTATGCCTAGTCAAATACGCGCGTTCCATTCCTTCCAATAAATAGCGTAAAAATTCATGAGCATCTTCTTGTTGTCCAGGCACCATAGTTCGGCAAATGACTACAGGAATAACGCCTACTACAGTATTTGTCTATGCATGTGTGATATATTTATTATTAGAGGCAAGTACATACGTTTTAGTTTATTATACACATAAAACGGTTTGATTGCACCACCAGACTTTTGATGACTGAACTGCAGAGTCTTGGCTACTGCACATGTAAGGCATTCTCCACCGCCATCTAAAACTATCCTATTATCAAAATACCATACAAAACCATGCTATTATAACTTTATATTATATTTTGTATTATATTTAGAAACGCGTGCACAATGCGTACAGCAGAATAGCAAGTAAGAACTTACTGTTTTGCTCGCACTTGGAATTATGATGTGGATCAGACAGCAACCAATTGACGAGAGCTGGAACATGAAACAATGCCTGAAGAGTGCTGTTCAGATAACAAGTATTTCCAACGTTGTACATGCCAGCTCCGACTGGACACGTGCCTTTCCATCCAAGATGAACCTTTTTGGGAGAATAGAGAGTGACACTTGGTTCTGGTAGAATCGGTCCCTTGTTTATATCATTCTTCTTATAGATTGCACTATCTTTTCCTTTGTTCCCCTCTAAATTTTCAGAAGGAGACAAGTTGAGGAAGATGTTACAATTAGCTTGCACCTGACTTGTCACTTGGAAATCTTTCAATTCCTCATAACGGATTTCTGTTTGTATGATCCGTGAGGCATTGCTCACTAGCTCGATCGACAGATCATCTGTGATTTTAGACGGACTGTTATTTAGAGCGCAGTGAAGCCTGGCTGCAATAGGATCACAGACGCTGACTGCAGGCATCTTTCTCACAGTTCAAAATTCCTTCCGTTAGTCTTTGTGAAACAGTATACCTATAATAAAACATAAAATATGAGATAATATTTCAGATAACATTTTTATTGTGGATCATGTTGATTGCTCCTTAACCCTTTTGTCAATAATCTTTCATTTCTTTTCATTATTGTTTTACAAGATTTTTACTAAAAATGAAAACTAAAGTTTGCAAAACAATTCTTTGTTGTTCAAAGAATAGAGATTTAAACCATTCTAACAAAATTCACATAAAAATAAAAATTTTTCGTCTTTAATTCAAAATTGGTACTCGCGTACTTGAATTTTTATTGACAAAAGATTTGATGAGATAAATATGAAAAGAATAAATATTTTGTGTGTGTGTGTGTGTGTATGTGTGTGTGTATTGTATAGGCGCGCGCGCGCGTGAAATAAGCAATTGCATCGTGTGGATAAAAATTAAAAAATTTCATGGAAGGAGTAAGAGATTTAATATCGAGTAAGAGATTTAATATCGAGATATTTCGCTTATCAAGTAACAAAATAGATGTTCTAAGATACTAGATTGAGCTTACTCGTGTGACCGATTGAGGTTTGAAGAAAGCGGCAAGACACGCGGACTTGCGGGAAGTAACGTCTTTGACGATTGTTTACCTGCTTGTAGATGTAGAGCGATCCCTAAGCGGTATATTTCCAAAATGAGCACGACGACCATCTGGCGTGGAGCTCCTTCGGACTTCGGTTTCTTGCACGCGAAATCGCGTTATCGGTTTGCAGCCGTGAGCAATATCGTGCGGTGTCGTGAGTTCGAGCTCTAATTCGGTCTCGACACGGCTACCGGAGAGGAATTGTTCGCCGCTGTCGGAGATAATGCACACATACATGTGCACGCGACGAGCGCGCGCGCGCGTATTTCTCTCTCTCTCTCTCGTTCTTTCACCCGTCACGAGCAATTTCCCGCGTGCACGCGTACGTAGCACGTTAATGTCCGATGTAAGAAGACACGTTCACACCACCGCGCGCAAGCAACACCAACTTGATATCCGACGACCGACGCCGGTCATCACATATCGATCGCGCACGACAATTTCGCGGCACACTCGAGCGTCAGACACGCGGGAACGACAGATAAGTACGGACACATTACTATGACAGCCATTTGCATTCGTTGCTATCTTCGCGGGACGGCTTCCTGCGAGCGCTTCGTTAGCACGCGGGAAAATCAGACGTCGCGCAAGATGGTTCCGGCCGGCTTTACGATGGCTAACGGACAAGAGAACACAAGTGCCGGGTAAGGGGAAGGGAGATTGCTGAGCCGAGAGGTCGACATGGCTATAAGGGCTGTCGCACACAAAATTTCGCAACAGTGGTCTAGTTTCTACCGAGGATTTAATTCGGATTAAAATGTAAGAACCAGCCAACTACAGTCGAGCATTCCTTTGTCGTTCGACTGTAACAGAGGAATGCTCCAGTGATGCGCTGTCGTGGAAATTATTCCCACACAGGAATGTTCGTCGCGCATGCGTAAGCGTCGTCACAGTTTCGTATTGGCTGCTTTCACATCATATCGGGGCATGCACAAACATTCCCGTATCACTGGAATGCTCTGTAGTTGATTGATTCTTACAGTCTGATCCGGTTTCGGTGGAAACTAGACCATCGTAAAGATAAATTTTCACGAGTTTTTGCTCAAATCGGCTGTTTAGTAACAAAAAGGATCACGTGATCAAAATTGAATACGAATATCCATTTTAAAATGTGATCCTTTTTGTCACTGAAACAGCTAGTTAGAGTAACTCGTAAAAATTTACCTTTAAGGCTATTCTACATTGGTCGTATCGTAGCATCGTAAGGATCTGAGCACAAGAATCGTCGTAACACTTACTTATGCCCAATTTGTACCAACGTAGATTAACTTTAATCTTGGTTCAACTTACTCTTTGTCTTTTTCTAATCTTTAGAAACTTGTGCGTTAATTCGGATCTATATAGGTGTTTTAAGTTTTAAGTTTTAAGCTGTAAGAAATTGACCAACTGCAATCGAATGCGAGGAGAATAAGTGATTGTGATTCATCCATTCCTTATGACTTAAGACTAAAAAGCTATTATAGATTCGGGATTATTTATATCTATAATTTAAATCTAAGGATGAAAATCAATTAGCGCTATTCGGAATAACGCAAAATAACACTGATTGGTTGCTTCCATGACGCATTCTCTATTCCGCAATCGTTTTCCACACCGTGTGATTTCACCCTAAGTGTTACGACAATTCTTGCTCATCACCGTAGCATTGATATATGCTGGATTCACACTAGATCCGACGTGCGTTGTACAATGCAACGTTGTACAATGTTTTGCAACGAGAAAACAGAATTTTATTTTGTATCGATGATACGAAGCATGATACGAAATCCTGTTTTTTGATTGTAGAGCGTCGTATGACGCACATCAGATCCAAAATGAATCCAGCAATATAGTACTGAGGCGCATTCAGGTTCCCACCTGAGTATGTTCCAGACATCATGTTAACTTTGTTTCACATTCAGTGAACAACAAGGATAAAAAGATGTCTAGATGGTACATAATCTAAAACTCGAATAGGAATCTGAACATAGCCCTGAATAGAGCATTAAGGCTTGCTAAACATAATAGGCACAGACAATAGAGAATAGCCATCCAATCAGAGCTCTGGTGTGTAAGTTCGATATTATATCCTAGAGAGCTCTGATTGGAAAGTTTGTTATTCCTTAGAATCCTTATAACAGAATCTGGACACTGCATTCACGCGCATGTCCATCTGTTATTAACAGTCAAAATTGGAAATCGCCGTGTTTGCTGCGCAATTCAAATGACTGCTTGCTGTTATATGAGACAATAGAGTTTAAACTATTTAAATGATCCAAGATGAAAGATAAAGTCATTGACGTTGAATATTTAGACGTTGAATATTTAGACGTTGAATATTTAGACGGAGCATAAAGCCAGCTTATGGACAAAAGGATCGAGATCCGCGTGGCAGGTTAGTCATTGTTTGGCGATTTTAGCGCTCTATTTGAAAATCGATATATGTATTATGATATTATTTATATTTCCAGTACATAAAAATAGGATTTTGTGTAAGACAAAGTTAATTCAGCGGTTGTGTGCAATTACAAATAATTTTCTGTTTATATTAAAAGATGTGTAATAAATATGTAATAAATGTGTAATAAATATACCTATTACTTTTTTTAATATAAACTGAAAATTATTTTCGTAAAATTACAATCGTTAAATGTTTACAAATCAAATAATTAAAAAAGAGACTATGAGCCAAATTAATTTAATGCTAAACCAGAAATAATATAAAATTAAATTTTATATAATTGAACAAATATTTAGACTTGTGTGTAAGGTCATAATTAATGTTACAAAAAATCGGTAATTGCAAACAGTAACAAAAAGGTATAAAAATCCTAATAAAATCCAAAATCATGTTAAACATTATTAATAGAGGAGAGACCCCCTATTATGAGATAAGCGCCTAATATGAGATAGCGGGATTTTTGCTAAATTAATAAACGTCATTTACTAGTCCCAGCATAAATTTATTGCTTTTGTGATGAAGTATATTTAGTGAAATATTCATGATCGTGCATGTAGTTAATGTAAAAAAATATTTATGAAATTCGATGATGTCAAGTTTCATTGAGGTGAGTCTTTAAACTTTATTTATTATATAAATACATATTTGGCAATAAATTTCGCATGCAGTGTTAGATTAAGATCGTATTAATAGGAAAATACAAGATATGTTGAATTGCTTAACTGCAGAGATTTGGGGTAGTATTCAAAGCTCAAGACAGTACTTAAAACCGTCTCGATTAAGACTGTCTTATTCAATTAAGATCATCTTGAAACTCGTACAATTTCATAGGGCAGTATTCATAGTCCGTTCTTCAAGACTGTCTTAAGTAATATCTTAAGACATTCCTTCTGATTGATTTGTGACTTCTTAAGATTGTATTTAAGATGATCTTCAATATAAGATCTGACTATGAATACCGGCCATAGTTACGAAATAAGACGACTTTCGAGAAGTTTTTTCCTAAGAAATTCTTATTTGATTTAAGATTGTCTTGAAACCGATCTTAAGGTTGAACTTATTTGATATTCCGGCTGTTTCCATAATATTTCGATTGGATTCTCCAATAAAATTTGAGAAGTATAAATTTACGAAATGTGTTATTATATTATTTTTTTATTAGACTGGATTCCGACTTGAAGTGCGACTGGATTCCGACTTCTCTGGTGAAACAATTTCGCTGAAATTATTCCATGTTGGAACATTTTAGCAAAATTATTGATTGAAAAATTATCGAAATTTCACTAAAAATTAATTTTTCAGTTGACACATTAAAAAAACACTGAAATTGAACTGAAATTTCTCTAAACTTTTGTAGAAATTAAACTTTTCGGAAACTTTTCTTAAAATTTCTCCGAAATTTTGCTAAAAATAAATTTTTCAATAAAAAAATCACTAAAATTAAATTGAATTTTTTTCTGAAATGCTGTTCCAAAACGAGAATTAATTTCAATAAAATTTTTTCATCAGAGTTGAAGAACGAATTTTATAGATCTGTCCGTCTTGTTTGTATTTTTCTATATTGCAGATGATAGTTAAGAAGATCGCGTTCACTTCAAATTTTGATAAACATATACTGAATCAATGCTCGCATAAAAATAAATATTTGACAAAAAAAAGATGTCGCGATGCTCCGCGAATCAAAATATATCATTAAAGTTGACAACTATTCAAGTTAGGAAATCTGTCACAGCAGTGGTTCACTATTTTAAAACATAAATTCACTGCTTTAAAAATAATGTAAGAAAATAATTTGTATTTTTAAAGCAGTGAATTTGTATTTTTAAACTAGATTTGTTTTAAAGCAGAAAAGCTTAAGTTATTTAAAATTATTACCTTTTTAATTTTTTTTATATTAATTAAGTTTAAATTAGAATTAAAGTTTAAATTCAGCATTTCTTTAATATTATTCTGTAACTATAAACGTGATTTCGCCGTTGTCCAAATTCTTATAAATTTTAAAAAAAAGCTATTAGGTGTACAACTTTGCTTCCGCCGTTTTTTTTCCGAAATTCGAGGCTTTATTGTAAAAAACTGGTTATACATTTATGATTCAAAGTATTGTCGCTGGCCACTACTTTCTCCCATCTTTCGGGTAGCATACAAATCCCGCGTCAAAAAAACTGGTCATCTTTTGAGGCTATCCACGAATCGATCCAATTTTTTACTTCTTCATAAGACCGGAAGTGCTGGTCAGCCAGGCCGTGTGCCATTGATCGAAACAAGTGATAGTCAGAGGGAGCAACGTCTGGAGAATACGGCGGGTGGGATAGGACTTCCCATTCCAACGTTTCCAAGTATGTCTTGACCACTTTCGCAACATGGGGTCGAGCATTGTCATGCTGCAAAATCACTTTATCGTGTCTCTCGTTGTATTGCGGCCGTTTGTCTTTCAATGCTCGGCTCAAACGCATCAATTGCGTTCGATACCGATCGCCTGTGATTGTTTCAGTCGGTTTTAACAGTTCATAATACACTACGCCGAGATGGTCCCATCAAATACAGAGCATGACCTTGGACAAAATCACCGTTCTTGAAGCGTTGAAACCACTCACGACACGTTCTTTCACTAATAGCGGCCTCACCATAAGTATTTGAGAGCATTCGATGAGCCTCAGCCGCAGATTTCTTCATATTGAAGCAAAAAATTAAAACCTCCCGCAAATGACGAGAATTCGGCTCGTAAACTGACATTTTCAATCGAGAATAACTTTATGATGCAGACACAATTCGACTAATGTTTCTATGGGGTTATGTTGACAGATGCCCAAGTTTATTATATGACGTCTATGATCTGTTTATTTCGACCACCACTTATCGCTAAAGCCATCTATAGGAAAACGGCGGAAGCAAAATTGTACACCTAATACAAATGCTTTATAATGTATTATTTAATTTTTGTTAATTAAAATTAATAATATTACCTAACGATTTAAATATAAATAAATCTATCATGAATCTCTCGCGTTTCCGACTTTTTGAACATGCTTGTTTTAATATGAAACATAAGATATCATAAAACTCTTCTGTTACATTTATTGAGAGTACAAATTTAATTCGGTCCGTTTTTTTGTGTTCAAAAATGTATTTATTTCAAAAGAAAATAAATGAACAGATCAATTAAAGTATTGTCTATCGTTGCCTACTACTTTTTCCCATTTCTCAGGCAATTTTCGAATTCCATCTCGAAAAAATGACTCATCTTTGGAGACGATCCAAAATTGGATCGCCTCCAAAAATGGAGTCAATTTTCGATTTCTGCGAAAGAAGTGAACCGGTGACTTGCTGCATCCTTCGGAACAACCAGAAGGAGCAATATCCAGAGAATACGGCGGGTAAAATATACCATTTGGGCGTTTCCAAATATTTTTTTACGACTTTAGCGACCGAGCATTGTCATGAAGAAGAATAACTTTATCATGTCTTTGCTTGTATTCTGGCCGTTTTTCTCACAATGCACGGCTCAAACGAATCAATTGTAGCCGATACCGATATACTCGTAATGGAATCGCTAGGTTTCAGTAGCTCATAGTATCAGGTGTATAAGCTTAAATTCGCTGTTTTTTAGTCAGAAAAACACATTTTTTTTCTCTAGGAAGCAAAAACAAATTTATTTAAAGTACTTGCCCTCGCTAACTATACATTTTTCCCATCTTTCGGGCAATTTGTGTATACCACGCCAAAAAAATTCCTCATTTTTTGAGGCAAACCACTCATCAAGCTATTTTCGGACGTCTTCGTAAGAATCGAAGTGCTGCTCAGCGAGTGCGTGGCCCATCGATGAAAACAGGTGATAGTCAGAAGGTGCCAGATCTGGTGAGTAAGCGGGATGGGGTAGCACTTCCCAGTTGAGTGTCTCCAAGTAGTTTTGGACCATTGTTGACGTGTGCGATGATGCGTTGTCGTGCAGGAAAATCAGCTTGTTATGGCTTTTCCGATAATGCGACCTTTTTTCACGCAGAGCACGGTGCAATTTGATCAATTGTTGGTGGTAGCGGTGAGCATTAACAGTTTCATCAGGTTTTAACAACTAGTAAATGATACCCTTCTGATCCCACCAAACGCACAGCATCGTCTTCCGTTCGAAGTGATTTGGTCTTGAGGAAAATGTTGATGATTGGGCGGGATCAACCCAAGATTTCTTGCGTTTAGAATTCTGAAAATAGATCCACTTTTCATCGCCTGTCACAATCCGATGCAGGAATGACTTTCTTTTTTGTCTGGCAAGCAAAATTTGACATGTGTCGCCAAATTTTTGGCGTCGCTCCATCTGCCTATCGTTCAGTTCATGCGGCACCCACTTTCCGATCTTTTGATGGCATGTAGTCTCATGGAAATGGCTACTTGAGAAACATCCAATTGCTCGGCAAGCATTTTTTGCGATCGTCCTCGTTCAAAAGAGCAATTAACAATCCTCAACCTTCCTGGGCCGATTTTCATGCTTATTGTCACTCAGGTCAAAATTGTCGTCATTGAACCGGCGAAACCAATCTCTGCACGTTGTTTCCGATAAAGCATTATTGCCATAGGCCTTTACAAGCATTCGATGCGATTCGGCAGCCGATTTCTTCAAATTGAAACAGAAAAGCAAAGCTTCCCGCATATGCTTTTTTTTTAGCAAAAAACTAGATATGATTACGAAAGAAAAAATGTATGTTGTTGTATGAAATTGCTGATGATGTGCACTGGTTAATGTTGACAGATGTCAAACACATAAAAAAAAAGTGTGTTGCCAGGGTAGCTCATTAATGCCACCTATGAGCAAACAGCGGATTTAAGCTTATACATCTGGAAAACAAGACCCTTTTGGTCCCACTAGATACAGAGCATGATCTTCGAACCATGGATCTTCGGCCGTGGTGTTGATGTTGAGGTCGATGGCAACGATTGACCGGGCTTAGCGTAGTATTTTTTCTTCTTGGGGTTGTCGTAGAATATCCACTTCTCATCTCCAGTCACAATCCGATGCAAAATACTTTTTCGCTGTTGTCTTTGAATCAGCTGTTCGCAAGTGAAAAATCGTCTTTCAACGTCTCTCGGTTTCAGTTCATAAGGTACTTAATTGCCTTTTTTTTTAATCATTCCCATGGCTCTCAATCGTACAGAAACGGCTTGTTGAGTTACCCCCAATGATTTTGCAAGCTCCTCTTGCGTCAAGTTCCTTTGCGTCCTCTGATCTTCTTCGAGTAATACCTCTAATTCTTTGTCTTCGAATTTTTTTGGCTATCCAGAGCGAGGCTTGTCTTCAACGCTGAAATCTCCATCCTTGAAACCATTCCCTATATGATTTATCAGTTGGAGCAGTGTCACCATAAACTTCGATGGGCTTCAGCCACATTTTTCTTCTAATTAAATTAGAAAATCAAAACCTCCCATAAATGCTGCTTGGTTAACACAAAATTCGACATTTCAAACACAGTAAAAATCAAGGTTTTTGTATGAAATTCAAAGCGATATAAACTGAATATTATTAGCAATATTTAACCTCTTTGAAACTGCCAAAATCAATTGTCACTATGAACCATTCACAATAACCATCTTTAGGAAAACGGACCGAACTAATTTGTACTCCCAATATATAGGCAAAATTTACAAGAATCATATTCGTTTATGATTGGTTAAATCTCAATCAAAACATTTCCCATATAAATTTTGGTCATAAGTTTGCATTACTAATAAATTTTTGAACAACGAGCCAAGAATCTTTATTTAATTGCTTTATTGAATATCATTTTTCAGTATAATTAAATAAGAGTCTGCAATAGAGAAATATCTTGTCTGCCTACAAGAACTTGCCCATGATCACAACACATAATCATATCGCTATATTTAAGTATGATTTCCTAATCTTAATAGTCGTCAATTTTGATGTATAATATCTTGGTTCGTGGGACAGAGACATTTTTTATTATCAAATATTTATTTTTATACGAAAACACATCTTTTCAATATATTTTTATTAAAATTTGAGGTAATTGAGATCTTCTTTTTAATTTTTGCTTAAACCACCTCGAATACGTCTTGGCGAAAACCGTCTTATTTATATATACGTGTTAAATATATAATGACTATGAATTCGTAACTAGAAGGTAGTCTTAAGTCTATGCTTATTTTGAACAATGTGTTTATGAATCATGTCGAGACTGTTCAAGACATTTTGAAATAAGATCATCTTTGATAAGTTTTAATTTGAGATTTTATTCAAGTACTGTCTTATTTTTCAATTGAATCTAGAAGACATCTTAAGACCGTACTTAAGACAGTCTTGAATATAAGAACGGATTATGAATATTGGAACCCTAGAAAACTATGAAAAAAATATTACACTGAAATACGCGCGGCAATTTTGAGATTACGTGATTCAAGCTTAGTTTACATAAAATTAGAAACATTAAGCCGGTTCTACATTAGCTGCAAGCCGATTGCAAGTTTGTTACGATAGCCAATATGTAGCGTTGATTTAAAAATGCAAGCTTCAGATTTTCTGCCGCAACAAACTTGTGATCGGCTTGCAATTAATGTAGAACCGACTTTAGGTGTATTCAATTATACAACTGCAAAACTGAATTATTCTAATTTTCTAAGGATAGTTAGGTTAATATCAACATCGATTAGAGCCATTCCACACAAACTTGCATAAATACATGCATAAATACATGCATAAAGAAAATTATCCAATTGTATTTTACGTTTGTCTTTATGACAGAAATGTGATTGGATCATTTTCTTTATATATATGTTTATGCGTCTATGCAAGTTGTGTGGAATGGTCCTTACCTCTAATCGGAATTAAGAATATCCACCCAAATTTGCATAGTCGCATAAACATTTATATAAAGAAAATTATCCAATCACATTTTACGTGCATCTTTATAAGAGAAATGCAATTGGAAATTTTTTTATATGTTTATGCTATGCAAATTTGTGTATACATAACTATCAATAATTGTGTAATTGATTATATACAGCAAATGCAATTAACGGCCGATTAAATAACTGGCGTTAATAAAACCGGCTTGTATGATCGATTAAATTTCAAAATTATTAACTGCAAAACTGGATGTGATAATTGTGAAGAATAATATAATATATATTATTACTGTCGCATACATATGATACCAAAATATGTAAAATTAATTATTATTAATTAAAAGTATTATTTAATTTTTAATTTAAAATTTAATTATAGTTTATATATAATTATATATAATTATAGTTTATATAAATATATATATTGTAATATATTTGCAGAAAATTAGAATAATTCAGTTTTGCAATTAGTAATTCCGAAATTTAATCTGATTAAGCTAATACTAGATATTGCATCCGACGTTCGTCATTCGACGGTACGAAGCCATACGAAATACTTCATATTGCATACGTTGACTACTTGGCTAAAGCCCGCAGCACAAAGTTTTGCATAGTTCATAAGCAAATCAACCAATCAGAATTCTTCCTTTTCTTTCACTTCTTATGTCCTAAGGAGATTCGGCCGATTCTCTGGTTTCGAACTAACCTGAAACTCTAGCAATTTAAAATTGTTTCGCGGTTCGCGCCTCGAGAAGAGTCTTGGCCGTATTTGTACGATCAATTGATTGGCTAAAGCCGAGCACTAGATACGCCGACTATGTTCCGGATCGCTCCACGGCTGCTCTCCCGTTCTCCCTAAATACGAATCTTTCGAGAATTTCAGGGTACTCAGAGCAATTCGCGAGGGCATGCAGAATGACTGTTAATATTGAGCACACGTTACAAAATTCAAAGCGTTCGGGACGACTCATGTGGATGTAATGCCCCAAGATCCCTTGATAATTTCTTTTTTCGGTTTATAGTGCGGAAATATAATATTCAGGACATACAATATCGCTTTCTTTATGTTGGAAAAATAGCGATGATACGCAACATGCACTGTTTAACCAGGAAATACGCTAATCGTTAAAATTTGAGCATCGATGGAAGAGCGCGAAGATGGATGTGTGGGGCACATGCTATACGATTAATAGGTAACAGTTGATTAACAACTTAAAGGTTCATTTTCTAGTGCTCGATTGTATTTGGTGATGCCCTCATTCATATATATGTAACCGGACAAAATCTCCGGTTGTAAAAATTATCATTTTAAGTCGTTTGTATTTCATATGAAGAGTTTTGAAGTGTAAATAAAAAAATTTGTGAGTTATTCTATTAATTACAATTAATCATTCTTTTTTGGACCATGTATTTGACCGAAATAATTAACCGATCTAAATTCAACAAAGTTTATATATGGAATCGTTTGTATTTCATATGAAGAATTATGAAATATCATTAAAAATATTTGTAAGTCATCCAGATATTTTTAATTAAATATTAAAATATATATATGTATTTGACCGAAATATAGATACAGGCGCTATGGTCACGGAAATTCCATTAGGAAATACACGATAAGTAGTTTCTCTAATATTTTGATTACAGAATATATTATGGAATTGTCTATCTACAATACGCCTACAATACGTAATAATGTCTGCTAACATATCAATACTTCAAAAAAGCTTATCAGAAATAAAAATAAAACTAGGTGAAAAGTAGGCAAGGCAAAGAATATGCTATAAGTATTTGTGGTGGAGAGAAATATTGCAACGATTCTGCCATATGTCATGAATATAATGGTTTGACATCTAATCTAATTGTAAAGCACATAGACATTATATGTTACATTTAAAATTATACAATAAAAAAAATTATTTTTTAAATAATTATTTATGAAGTAATGTGTGACTTATTATATACAATATCAATCAAATATATTATCATACAATCATATATATTATCAATCAAATTTAATTTTTCAAAAAGTATACACTTACATTTCTTTAAAATATTTAATATGAAAATTGTAATAAAAATGACATTAATGCAATAAGTAATATGTGAGGCATTCAGATATAGTAATACTTTGTGTGCATAACGCATCATCCTGGTATTCTATTTGTAATGTTTCATTTTTAAAGAAAGGACGCTTTTTTTGTACTTCTTCTAAACTTGAATATTTATAATAAGATAAAACAAAAATCAATTTATTTTTAAAGTGAAAAGTTTACAAAGATTTACTGTTATACAAAATACTTATACAAAAATTATATACAACACATCAATTATACAAAAATTATATACAACAAATCAAATATACAACAAAATCAAATTATATAGATATTACATTTAAATTACATTTACATTATAATTAATTTTAATATAAAACCTGTATGTCGATATCTACCTTGAGTTTTTTTAGGATTGTCTAAGAATGCTCCAGATTGAATTAGATACGTGATATCATGAAGTAATATAGATTGGCAGACATGTAATACTATTTTAGATGATTTAAGGAACTTTGTTATCACATAATTTTCTGAAGCTTTTGTTAAAGGACTTAGATCATAATAATGTCCAGCATTAACAATTATACAATTTGTTTGGGTTCTAGTACACAAGCTAACGCAATCTTACATATTATAAATAAGTTACATTGTTGATCACCCTAAAATATTTTTATTTATATATTACTTGATAAATATTTTTAAAAAACTACTTACATATGAAAATAATTCAGGATATGAATTAATCTCTGCATCACAACTGTTACCATATGATCAATTCTATGTAGACAATCATCACCAGTATTAAACAAAATAAACAAAATTCTTGTTGTTTATTATCTAATTTTGGAGGAAACCTTCCTGTTTATATAAAAAAATTAATTTCTTTATCAGACTTACGATAATATATTTTAATATATAAAAATATATTGAAACTGTACAGCATTATCTGTTCTTATTTCTGTATTGTTTTTTATTAGACACAAACTGTACATTATCTTTTAATAAAGAATTTAGTGGCTTTAATACATGCGATTTATTCGGCACAAACTTACTAATATAATTAACTGCCCCCAAGAATTGCATGAATGACTTTTTGTCTGTTGGAACTGGAAATTTCGTTATTGCCGTTTTGGCAAAATGCTTATGCTTTTTTCAGAAATTTCATGTCTCAAGAATTCTACTCTATTCGTTCCAAAAACACATTTGTCTCTAGTTTTGTCCTTTGTTTCAGTATTATTCTTGCTTCTTGTAGCTTATTCAGAATTACACGAAGTGTTGTCATGTTCCTTCATCATCGCACTATGTATTATCGTCAGTACATACCTCCCGACACATCTCGCAGTAATTCTGAATATTACTGTGTAAAATAATCTGGTGAACAATTTACACCAAACAGGAGCCTAGTAAACATATATCTCCTGTACGGTGTAATTACAGTTGTTAGCGATTGACTTTCTTTTTCTAATTTTATCTGATAGAATCCCGTTTTTAAAAAACATCTAGTTTTAAAAAAATAGAGTTTTTTAAGTTTACACATTACGCTTATTTTTAGAATTGGAAAATGTGCTCTTTTTACGCTTTTATTTAAATGTATAAAATCTCCACAAATTCTTAATTGTTCGATACGTTTTTTAGGAATTACTACGATTGGACTGCACCATTCTGTAGGAAAGATTGGTAATGTGATACCTTCTTTAACTAACTTTAACTTCTTTAACTAACTCTAACTTGAGTTTTTTTAATAATGGGATTGGTACTGTACATGGAACTGTCTGAAAATATGGTTTGCATTCTTTCTTTAATTGAATTTTTAGCTTTCTTTCAAATGCTCCCAAATCTTAAAAACCTTGGCAAAATCTGTATAAGGTTGTACTTGCGACACACTTTCCTTTTAACGCATTTATTTTGCTTAATTTGAATTTCTTTATTTGCCTAACAAATTATGTCTTAATCCGTTCAACACGTATACTTTCGTATCTACTGACAAGTGCCCTTTTTCTAACCTTAACCGTAGACAGCCTGCCAATAACTTTTTATATAACCAATAACTTTTTATCATCCGGACTTATAATAAGCCTATCTGTTTTATCTAGCTTATCTTTTAGCTTATATTAGATTAGTTGGAATACATGTAACATTTGCACCCGTGTCTATTATAAACTCTACCTGTTGAGAAAGTTTTCTCACATACGCACGTAACGCAAATTTTTTGTCGCTTTGTGCCTCTCCGCTTATGGCACCTAGGAATATTAGGAGACGTATCAATATTCTCGTTGCTCTCCTGCTCTTCGATTTGTACTTTTTCGAGCTGCACATTTTCTCCTAATGACCGATCTTCTGACACTTGTTGCATATCATCTTGAGTGCTGGACATTTCTTCCATTCTGCGTGCCTCACTTTACCGTATCTTCCATAACTCTCACTGCTCCTCTGCACCTTTTTCCTGTCCGTTTTGTCCTTGAATGCTCTTCTTTTCTCTTTTATCTTTTAGCGAAAAACTCTATTCAGCTTACTCTGTTCTTTTCTTAACATCTGTCCTTCTTTCGCCTGAGCTTCGGCTTGCCGCGTCATATTTAGAGCCTTTTCTAAAGTTAACTCTGCTGTTAAGCAGAGTCTGAAGACGTTTTGATGTGCGTGCGTTTCGCTATAACGATTCGATCTCGAATCAATTCTTCTTTCAGCATCCCATATTCACAAGTTTCTGCTAGCGAATATAATGACAAATGAGTCAACACCTTTCACCTATCTGCTGCTTCCTCGAGTTAAATTTATAATGCTCAAAAATAATATTTTTCTTTGGCGAAATATTCGATAAATTTGTCCATGATTGCTTTTAATGTTGCCGAGCTACTTCCTGACATTATCTGAGCTAATATCTCCTCTGCCTTTTCTCCCATTGTACAATTGATTTTAACGCCTGAAGGAAATTGCCTGCCCTCCAGATGCTGTTTCTTGGGAGCATATCCCATACTAGCGTTCATTCACTATCCTCACCAGGAGAGTCGACTCGGAAAAATTCTCACCCTACAGAACAAGTCTGAGTACAGGCGAGAAAATGGACCTTACCCGATGTTTCTAGGGGATGATTCACTTAGCCGTTTTTCATACAGCACACCCAAGTAGGGCATATTGTACAGAAAAGCCTTGCCCAGCGGGGTCCTCGTGGAGGCGGAATCAATATCTTCAAATGAAGCTCAGGTCCTAATTATAAGCCAGACTTACCTCGAAATTTTAGTACTGCCTACCTTCTTTAGAATCCTAGCTGTATAAAGTTGAAATCTTTTTCCAAAGATGACCTCGCTGGCCATGTCCGCCCCAAGTTTTCGAGAGCTGTCCTAAATTCTTCACATAGTTCTGTAAACCTGTCGCAGACATATAGTGTGTACTCAGAGGTGTCTCTCAATTCACACACAGCCCGGAGAGGCTACTAATCCAAGTGAGTGCAACTTCTCTGCAAAATTATTTCGTCAATGGTGTAGCCTGCGTGATGTAGTGGCCAAAGTCAAGTCAATTCTTATCCAGCCTTACACAGGGTAAATAAGCATATGTTGTTCTCCCCTTTTGACTTCATCTTCTATTCCACTCATTAGTGATCGCCTCTTTAATTCTCTTCTTAATTTGTATCTGAGTCATGCCGGATTAGATACAAACGCATCAAACGTGACGCTCTCCTGCTTCCTAGTCCTAAACATTAGTGTCTTGCCTTTAAGAGTCAGGTCAAGTAGCTCAATCCCAGCAATTTATAGTGCTCTATCCTAGGTTCTCATTATTCTTAAGAGAGCATATCTCTGAGCGCTCATTAGAATCCTGACATGGTACTTCTTAACAAGGTCCTTCCAAGCCCCAGTGCCATATCGTGATGATCGTCAGAAAAACCCCTCTGTATAGCGTCATCAGAGTGGCATTTAGACCCCAAGCTGTTCTCGCAATTCTGCTACAGAGTTCAAATACATCTTTACTTTCTGCACACACATTTTCAATGTGTCTAGTTACATTAAATCTAGTCCTTAACGTGATTCTAGGTACTTAGCACTGCCAGTCATTTTAATCGTTTTACCTTTAATTTTGACAATAGGCGATTTGACATAGACGATCTGTCAGATAATGATCTCTTCAAGAGTATCATCTCTTTGTCTTTGAGAGCAAGTTTATTATCTGCGAACAATACTATACAGTTACTATACAGTCCGTTATCTTTAGCTCTGTTGCTTCCAAGGTTCTTCGGCTGTTTCTCTTTATCAGGACCAGTAGATCGTCCGCATAAGCGAAACAATCGCATTGTCTGGTCTCCAATAGACAGAGGAATATCGAATATTAGATTTCACAACTCAGACTGGACCCCTGTGGACATCCTTTAGAAACAAGTTTTTCCACCTTAATATAATTACCCATTAGTGTTAGTGACTTTCCTGTTAGATAATCAGCTATCATTCTAGTCAGAAAATACGGGCAGTTCCTTCTTTTTAGTTCCTCCACCGATGGCCACCAAAGATTATCAAAAGCCGCCATGGCGTATGAGATAGCCATGACGTACTTTTCCTGCGCATCAGCAACCACACGTCTAATCTCCGAAACAGCATCCACCGTTGAGCGGTTAGGTCTGTAATTATCTGGATGAAGAAAAGAGAGGGTCCCATAGATGGCTTCAATCTAAGTTTCATTAATTTTTCGAGGAGCTTACCCAAGAATGGAAGAAGGCATATGGACGATTTGGGAGGGGGGGGTTACCAGGATTCTTGTCCTTGGACTTAAGAAGGATTCTAATAAGTCCTCGCTTTCAGACCATCGAGAATACCTCAAATCAGAGACAGCATTTAAATAGATCCCTGAGTAGTTTCACGAAAGCCGTGTCACTAGGCATGTCAATCAAGTCCGCTCCAGAAGCCTTCTGACTCGGCAGGTCCTGTAATGCTTTATGTATCTCATCTACAGTTCATAGATACACATCTTGCACATTTTCCGCTTCAACATTCATATAATACAATAATTTGGTTGGATCCACCTCTGGTTCACAGTCCGCAATTAAGACATCCAGAAGAACCTTTGCAGTTTCGTACCAGTTTTCCGTGAAGCTCGTACTGCTATTTGTACAGCTTAAGGCGTCCGCGATGATTCGCTTCGTCATGATTATACACCAAGTCGTATGCGTTACGATTGTCTTCTTAGTAACGAATTCTTTCTAACTCAGATTCTTGGTGCGAATCACTTCGGCAAATAAGTCTTTCTGAGATGTATATGATCACGCTTCAGATCAGTTCTTATTTCGTTATCCTCCTGTCTCTGAAACTTCCTCCTTACCTTATTTACACCACGTTTTAACCTAATAAGTCTTTCATTCCACCAAGGAACGGATTTTTTAAATGTCTTCTTTCTAGGGATGGCAGCTTTTCCTGCATTGCGAAATGCCTCAGTAATTTATGAGGCCCTGTCTTCCGATCAGAAGCCAACTATGTTATACGACCAACCTCAGCAAAGAAACTCTCTTGAAAGGCCTTCCATTTAGCTCTCTTAGTATTAAATCTTGTCTTCTTAATAAGGCAATGTCGTTCAGTGCTTCTTAAACGAATGATAAGAGCTCTGTAACTATTAGTCCAATCTGCTTCGATTCGCCAATTTCCTATCAACGAATAAAGACTTGGACTAGAGAGAGTCACATCTACCAGGTGTATAAGCTAAAATCCGCTGGTTTTTAGTCAGAAAAACTTTTTTTTCCTAGGAAGCAAAAATAAATTTATTCAAAGTACTTACCCTCGCTAACTATACATTTTTCCCATCTTTCGGGCAATTTGTGTATACGCCAAAAAAATTCCTCATCTTTCAAGGCAAACCACTCATCAAGCCATTTTCGGACTTCTTCGTAAGAATTGAAGTGCCACTCAGCGAGTGCGTGGCCCATCAACGAAAACAGGTGATAGATGCCAGGTCTGGTGAGTAAGCGGGATGGGGTAGCACTTCCCAGTTGAGTGTCTCCAAGTAGTTTTGGACCATTTGACGTGTGCGATGATGCGATGTCGTGGAGGAAAATCAGCTTGTCATGTTTTTTCCGATAATGCAGCCCTTTTTCACGCAGAGCACGGTGCAATTTGATTAATTGTTGGTGATAGCGGTGAGCATTAACAGTTTCACCAGGTTTTAACAGCTCGTAGTAGATGACATCCTCCTGATCCCACCAAACGCATAGCATCGTCTTCCGTCGATTTGGTTTTGAGGAAGATATGGATGGTTGGGCGGGATCAACCCAAGATTTCTTGCGTTTAGGATTATGAAAATAGATCCACTTTTCATCGCCTGTCACAATCCAATGCAGGAATGACTTTCTTTTTTGTCTGACAAGCAGAATTTGGCATGTGTTTTGGCGTCGCTCCATCTGCCTATCATTCAGTTTATGCGGCACCCATTTTCCGATCTTTTGAACCATTCCCATGGCATGTAGCCGCATGGAAATGGCTGCTTGAGAAACACCCAATTGCTCGGCAAGCATTTTTTGCGATTATCGTATCATCCTCGTCCAAAAGAGCCTGCAATTGACAGTCCTCAATCTTCCTGAGCCGATTTTCACGTTTCTTGTCATTCAGGTCAAAATTGTCATTGAACCGGCGAAACCAATCTCTGCACGTTGTTTCCGATAAAGCATTGTCGTCATAGGCTTCCACAAACATTCGATGCGATTCGGCAGCCGATTTCTTCAAATTGAAACAGAAAAGCAAAGCTTTCCGCATATGCTTTTTACCAAAAAACTAGACATGATTATGAAAGAAAAAATGTATGTTGTTTTATGAAATTGTTGATGATGTGCACTGACAGATGTCAAATACATAAAAAAAATGTGTTGTGTGCCAGCTGTGTACGCTCACTAATGCCACCAATGAGCAAACAGAGGATTTAAGCTTATACACCTGGTATATATATATATATATATATATATATATATATATATATATATATATATATATAGAATAATAATTAAATAATAAATAAGTACTATATATATACTACTATATACTACAC
>NW_012130100.1:751232-755123 GCF_000143395.1 Atta cephalotes | reverse complement strand
TTAGTACGTACGTACGTACGTAGTCGTACGTCGTACACTACTACTACCAACTACTACGTACGACAACGAAGAAGTAGTATACTATACTACGTATAATATATATATATATATATATATATATATATATATATATATATATATATCAGAAGTACAAATATTAATAATAAAAAAGCTTATGCATATATACCCCGCATATCCGTAAACAATACTGTTTTAATTTATTATTATTATTATCCGTATACATATCCGTATATATTCATATCTTATCTGATTGTGAGTTAATAAATTACTACATAAGAACAAAGGAGCACGAGAGAAAGGAAAGGATTTTGAGGTCACCTTATCTTTCTTTTCTGCTTTTTTTCTTTTTCAGCAAGGAGGATGCTTCTCAAGAAGCAAATACTGCAGCGTATCACATTACAATCACAGCGTAGGCACAAACAGGCATCCTCCAAATTCAAAGAAATAGATATATATATATATATATATATATATGTATATATATATATCATTATTTCACCTCTTATATCGTATAGATTAATTTAATAGCATTGCATCAAAATGCAATTATGAATACTAACAAGAAGGACGAGGAAAAAGGGAAAGCAAATTTTGAAGCACACCTTCACTCCTCCTTCTTCAATCAAATAGGAATGCACATTTAAGAAGAGAAAAGAAAAATAACACAAATAGTCTTACCTGCGTATCTGTAAGGGCAAGCTTCAAATTGTCGAAAGAATAGAATCCACATTCCTAGCCTGCAAATGTTGCATGCCTCAACATTTGTCTGAGGCTGAGATGTTACGTCCAGCGGATTCTCTTTTCTTTCTGGAGATCTGGAATTCATTGAAATAAAAAGTTGCGAATAACATACAAGTTGAGCATAGAGACTAAAAATTTTCTTTTCCCACACTAAAAATTAAAACGAAGAATTCAGTATCTCCTCGTAAATGTCGCTCCGAGATAAACTAAAAATCGGTGCACGTGAACGAGCGAGACCAAAAGGACACGAAGTTTATGTCCCTCGGACACTGCGGCTAAAATAATAATAAATATATCATTGGAAGCGTAAGACTGGCACGAAAATATTTTTTAAGGGTCAAGTCGCGGACGATTCACGAGTCCGTGATTACAAAATTTAAGAAGCGACATACGACGTTCAGAGGTAAATTCTAAGTGATCTCGTGCCGAGATCACTTAGAAAAAATGCATGCTACGTGTGCGTTTTTTTGACGCACGCTACGTGTGCGTTTTTTTGACGCACTGCACGTTTTCCTATAAATAAATTAAGATCATAAAATTAAGGATGACACGCTACAGATTCACACGCTACAGTCAATTTCCACCCTTGATCAGAAAGAAGGAAATAGGTCCCCTCACCTAATTAACCTAGTGACCCTATGCGAGGGAGGTACGGGGTGAAGAGGAAGCGGTGTGAAGAAAGGGTGACACCCAACTTCTCTAAGAAGGGCGGCGGGCTCTCTTTGGGAGAATGCTGAGCGTAGCTGAGAGGAGCGCGCAGTGGTAAGGAGAAAAGGGGAAGAGGGATGACTCAACGTCCAATTAGATCGCGAAGTACACGATTTAGAGCCGGGGTGGACTCTGAGCACAGACAGGGCGCTCTGAATCGGAAAAGGGAGGAAACGAATAATGTTCCGTAATGAGCGCGATACGCTTTAAAGTTAGGAGCGAACTCGTACCTTATTTCATATACTATCGTAACGCGATCACCGCTGGAATAACGACAATTCTTTGTAAATATGGAATCGGCGACGGTTAACGTTAATACTTATGCGTTGAATCTATTTGTTCCGACTAATTCATTGCCAATAAAGAAAGCATAACACGAAACAGATTCGGTCTTATTTTTGACCACAAATTCTTTAATTACTGTTATGTAAGAGATTATGCAATTTTGATAGACTTCTAATGAGTCTCTATAACGTACTTATAACCTATAATAGAACTTAATGTAAGAGTTTGGAACGAAACAATAATCAAAACAAGAACAAAACGAATGCAAAATAAGAACAAAACGAATGCAAAACAAGAACAAAACGAATGCAAACATCCTGAGGGGCTAATACAATACTTGGCGATCAACTTGACGCGTGAGAGAATCTTATTATTATTACATTATATTGTCAAGAAATTATAAATTTCAACTTAAATTCCGCTCGGATCTACAGACTCAATCGCGAAGAATAACTTACAAGAAACTTTACTGATATATATTATATATTTTGCTTAGCGCAGAGCGCTTACAATTTCTAAGTCCGACTCACGTTTTTTAGCCGCGAACACAATTTGAACGCGAAAATTACAAGACACTCGGGTTGTCGCCAAACGCTCTGGCGACGAATATTTCTAAGTTCTTAACATGAAATTAAGCTACTATTACATGAGCAAAAGAGAGATTATAATACATATATAATTTTCTAAGATAAAAAGAATATTATTGGGAGTACAAATAAGTTTCCGCCGTTTGCAAAAGACAGCGCCACTAATAAACTATAGTTAAAATTATTTGATATAAAATGACATATCGTAAGATTGGACATCCGGCAACACCATAACCTTCAAATATTAGCGATTTTGTATCAGCATCATATATTTTTTTTGTACGTAAATGTCAAGTTTTGAGCCGAATAAGCATCATTTGCAGGAACTTTTGATTTACTTCTTTAATTTGAGGCTCATAGATTGCTTGTAGAAGCATATGGTGATGCTGCCTTAAGTGAGAGAAATTGTCGTGAGTGGTTTCAAAAGTTTAAGAACGGTGAATTTGACGTCGAAGACAAAGAACGTAGCGGAAGGTCGAAAGTGTACGAAGACGCGGAATTGCAAGCATTATTGGATGAAGATTCGTGCCAAACGCAAAAAGAATTTGCACTTACATTAGGAGTGACTCAACAAACAATTTCATATCGTTTGAAATCATTGGGAATGATTCAAAAACAAGGGAATTGGGTTCCATATGATCTGAAGCCGAGAAACGTTGAACGCCGATTTTTCACATGTGAAATGCTGCTTGCCAGGCATAAACGAAAGAGTTTTTTGCATCGTATAGTCACTGGTGATGAAAAATGGATCCACTACGATCCAAAGAAGAGAAAATCATGGGGACTACCTGACCATGCTTCAACATCGACAGCCAAGCCGAATATGGAAAAAAACTCATGTTGTGTATTTGGTGGGATCAGCTTGGAGTCATGTATTATGAGTTGCTCAAACCGAACGAGATCATTACTGGGGCTTTCTACCGAACACAATTGATGAGATTGAGCCGAGCACTCAAAGAAAAACGCGCCCACTACTACTCCAGGCATGACAAAATTATTTTTCTGCATGATAATGCTCGACCACATGTTGCGGCACTGGTCAAAATTTACTTAGAAACACTCAAATGGGAAGTTCTATCCCATCCGCCATATTCTCCAGACATTGCTTTTTCCGACTATCATTTGTTCCGATCGATGACGCATAGCCTGTCTGAGCAGCACTTCACATCATATGAAAATACCAAAAATTGTATCGATGATTGAATAGCCTCAAAAGAAGAAGCGTTCTTCCGACGCGGAATCCACATGCTATCAGAAAGATGGGAAAAAGTAGTGGCTAGCGATGGCCATTACTTTGAATAAAACATTATGTACCGTTCTTTCAATAAATGCTTAATTTTTGATAAAAAACGGCGGAAACTTTATACTCCCAATATTTCAATAACATCGTAATATGGAATCAAAATTATCATTAACAAAATATCTTAATTATTATTCTAATATATATATTTATTTATCATTCAAGTAGTTTTTTAAGAACAATTTACAGACAATTATTATTAATAATTATAATTGTTATGTTTTAATTCTGTTAATATTACGTTAATAT
>NW_012130100.1:749882-750899 GCF_000143395.1 Atta cephalotes | reverse complement strand
ATATATATATATATATATATATATATATATATATATATATATATATATACTCGAAAAAGCTCACTGAAAAAACCGACCATAATGCGTTATGATTTTTGAGATTCAGCCACAATTGCGAAATTTGTCGTGGCTCTTTCAAAAACGTTTACAACGCGTTCTAACATATTACAAAAGATATAATATATTACAAACGAAGTGAAATTCGTGTTGTGGTATTGTTGATAATTAATTAATACGCGTTCTAAAATGCCACAACGCGATTGATTATTTATTGATGCAGCCATGATGCAATGTAATATAATTACAACTCATTGTCTATGGATTTTTCATGTACATTCTTGTTCGTCACTTCATTTAGCGTATTGCAGTGCTAGAATATGGACGTTGTTGGTTTATGTACTGTTGATTTACTGATAAGTATTGTTGCCTATGAGTTTCGACTTTCCACGCTGAGCGACTTTCATCACCCCCCCCCCTTTGCCAAAGGAACGCACGATTTCCATAATAAGATCGTTGTACAAAATTTTTTTTGAAAATTTTTCTGAAACTTTTTTTTCATATTAAATTGGGATGTTAAATATGATATTTAAAACAATATTTAATACTTTGGGAATTAACTATAATTTATTAAAAATGTGAATTTAATCACGTGACTTAAACGAGTTCTGATTGGACGTCCGCTTTGTGACATCAAATACTGGTATGTATGTACACAGTCGAGCGCCAGTCCTATGTCCCGAAGTTCTAAAACGCCAGTGCATATGTTTTTTGAACTTTTTTTCAATCAAGATATTTTACAAAATTCGCAGTATATAATCGTGAATCATAGCACTGCCAGATTTCGTTAAAGCTCAGTCGGACTACGGATGGATGTAGTAATGGTTTTAGATTTCTTTGCAAACAACTTAACACTGTGTGCTGAATCTCGAGGAGTTAAAGTGCATAGGTACATGAATCTTTAAATGTCGTATTTGAGAGAGAGAGAGAGAGAGAGAGAGAGAGAGAGAGAGAGAGAGA
>NW_012130100.1:744309-749062 GCF_000143395.1 Atta cephalotes | reverse complement strand
GAGAGAGAGAGAGATTAGTTAATTAAACTTTATTTATATTATGATTAATATACAATTAAAAATGATATAGAATGTCATATTAGAACAATAAATTCTAACCTCTTTTTCGTACATCTGTCAAATAACTATGATATATATTCTGCTCATTTTTTTAAATATAAATAATTAAATTCGGATTGTTTTATTTTTTAGAGCAAGTTAGGAAAGATATGGTGATACTGTAATTGAATATGTAGAGATATATCGCTAAAAAATAATGTGTATCATTCGTGCCAAAATATGCCCTGAACATAAAGTCAGAACCAAGGCATATGCCATCAAATTAACATTGATGAAAAAGAAAATAAAATTAAAAACTCAACACAATGCTTTGATTGTATAATTTTTTCAGGTAAGATTTTTTTCATAAATTTTTTAAAAAATAATTTTATAATAATATATTAAAGACTATAAAGCAGAGTACTTGTTCATTCTTCTAACGTCGGAAGATTTTGCCTTTCAAATGATGCGTCAAGAATATAAGTTCTATTATTGCATTAATTTATTACCTTTTTATTAGTAACTGTTTTTTTTTGCTTGAAATAAATTATGATGATACAACATCGAAATTGATTTTATGAATAATATCAATAAAGATCTAGCCGGCAGCGACAAATATTGATAAAATGAAAAGACATTTGTCATTTTAACAATTTTCAAAAAAATAAAGGAATTTATTGTTAATTATTCCTATATTAATTATTTATATAATAATATGATCATTTTTATATTTTATACATTAATATGATCATTTTATATTTATTACAATTAAGGTTAACTAAATTTTAACAGTTTTGTTTTAAACCATCGATAGTTCTTCAAGCAATAAAATGGTGAATTAATCATCTTTAATTTTTGTTTTACTGTATTTAAGTTATTATAAGTAGTTATTATAAGTTATCATAAGTAAAAGAACATGTAATATATATTTTTTAAGAAAACCTTCTATATGGCATGATAAATATATATTTGACTAATGTATACAAATTTAAATTGTATCTTGATTGCCCAATTTTTCATCGTCTGGAGACGTTCTTCTGGAAGCAGTGCTGTTGCACATTCAAAATGCATAAATGGAATGCGATAACTCTAAATCTAATAAATATTAAAATTTTATTTCTCATGCGATATATATAAGAATATTACATATTCAAATCTTACACTACAAATTATATAAATTGCTCTAAATATAATGTACGGTGATTTTAGATGATTGCAAACACGCATAGCGTGGACACAATGAAGAAGCGAAGAATCTACTCCAACGTGTTACTGGAAGCATTCCATAATGACTTCAATAGGCACATCACTGAAATGAATTTGTAACTGCGGAAGCATTAAGTAGAAGTCAACATGAACAGTTTGCAGCGTCAAATAATATTATTTTTTTGGGAGATCTCATTGAAATAGCTAAAGTAAGAAAACTCGACAGCCAAATCACTTCATACATAATTATGACGATTCTTTAAAATCATCTTTACATTATCTTCTTTTAAAATATTGTAATAATAGTGATCGAGATAAAAGAAATGTTACTGATTTTTTACTTTTTGCAAAGCAATACACGAGCTCGAATTTATATATTACAGCTGCGAAAGATATAAAAGAGCAAAATGTTGTTCTTGTTCATGATGAACTATGAACTACGATATAGAAGGATTACAGCTTCGACTATATATGAAGCTGCAAATTACAAAACTACAATTGGTTCATACGTTGAAAGATCCAGAAGATAAGAGCAGTAAAGTTAATAGAGACCGAAGTAATGAGGAAGAATCTTGAGAAGTTTTATAGATGGTGGAAAAAAAAATTGAGGATGAAATTTTATTCAGTTGGTTTAATTTTGTTACCTGATTACCCTATATTCGGAGCCTCTCCTGTGATTCTTACACAGATGATTACATCATCGAGACTAAATGCTCGTTAACTGAAAAATCTCGAATACATATATAAGGATCAGTAGCAAAAAAATTTTACTCTCAAATGCAAATACAAATGATGTTTGCAAAACGAATTAAAGGTTTGTTTTGCAAATTTGATTTTGAGACATGAAACTTGGGTGGATTGTGATTACACTAACGATATAATCTCCAATTCATCAAAATTCTAGAAAAAAAATATTTTTCCATTACTTTTAAAATCTGTACAAAAATAAAAAAAAACATATATTGAAATGTAAGAAATGCACTGAAAAATATATTTACTGGAAATAAACTTAGATTATGTTATGAAATTCATCTTAATATTTTCTTTTTACTGATTTATAATTGGTTGTTGTAAATTAATACAATAAGTGCTGCTGCAATGATGATAATATCGTCAGTTGTACTAATGACTTCATGATGAATAGGAATGAGAAGAAAATTAAATTCTCTCAATCTTTTTATTACTCTCGTTTAATATATATTCGCAATCCTGTTAGTCTGCATCACTTCTGCTTTTGATGATTTAACTCGCGACGCTGGAGATCTAATCAATACACATCCTTTTTGGGTTAATAAATGCTTGATAAGTTTGAAGCCGCGATCTGCCATAATTTCGCAACCAGAAGGTATTTCATTTAAATAGCTACAATTTTCCACTATATAATCGCATCTGATATTCTTCCTTCATAATCGCGAGAAATATAATTGATCACTTCATCTAATGTCGAAAATATTAGATATTTTAAAGTATTGCACTTTTTGTAATCTGACACGTTAAAGCTTGATGTATTGCATTACTAAGTTTTTGTATTTCTATTTATATATATTCTAAGCAATCAATTATAGACTGTACATTATTATACCTTACTTGAAATGGTATAGGAAATAAAAACTGTATATTATCTTTGTTTAGTCAAAAAATAAGAGATCTCAAATAATTATTAATGAAACAAAAAATAAGAAATCTCAACAATTTGCTATTGTATAAATGGAATTTATTAAAAATCCTATTTGCATGACTAGCAGACATGCTAAACTCACCTAAACGGGAAAATGTATCATTCATTTTAATTTTAGTTAATGTTAAATATATGTCTGTATGAACTAAACCTGTCTTGTGCAAAAAATCTATATATGATATACAGAAACTATTCTGATATGCCTATGTACATTTTAGGTTTTCTTTTTATAATGGAAAGCTTTAACTACTTTCTCATAGTATCGTCTGATCTGTTCATTTTTTATTCTTCACTCGTGTATTCTTCCGAAGGAAAATATTCTTCAGTATTTCAAAAAATTCAGTATTTTAAAAAATATCCTCGCTAATCGATGGAATATTATCGATAGTGTCATCGCTCTAATATAACTATTAGATTTATCAATATCGTTTTTTCCTGCGTTTATGTTTTGTTTAATAGAACAGACCATGTCTTTACGGATAGCTTTACACAAAATAGCTTTACTTCTGTAATGACTTCGTTACATACCAACATCTTTAAATCGCATTTCTAAATTACTCATCTCATCAATATCCATATTGTTCTGTGTTATAGTATCATCCATAAAATTTATCATTGCTTGAATAGAACTGAGCATCTTGCAGTTATTTCATCATTATTCTCTAGTTTTTTCTGATATTTTTTTTTCCATATCCTGCAGAGTATTGTTTTTTTCGTTTTGCAGCTCACGGTTTCATATTAATTTTATTGCTTGTATGCTGCCTATCTTTTTGACAATCGAAAATATGTGGAATTGTATTTTTTTTCAATTGGATTCTCATCATTTTAAATCTGAAATAATTTTCTATGTCTTCCTGTAACTAAAAATGTGTTTTTATATTTATTAAAATTTATTTATATTTTTGATTTAATAAAATAATATATTTATGTAAATATTTAAATATATAAATATAATTCTTATTTAATTTAACATAACATGAAATTAAATTTACTAAATGTAATGTTCAATCAAATATAAAGTAAACGTTTCAGTGACCATATATCTATGTTTGGTCACTAGGATGTTTAACTTACGAAATCTGCCTTTATAAATAAATATATTTTGAGGTTATAATTATTATATATATAAATCATATGTTGAATACATATGTTGAAATGATCTTCACAAAAAAATAAACAACTTTAGTAGTATGTAACTTCATTACATCGTCATGTCCATTTTCATCCATGTTTTTCGACGTTTAATGTCACGTGGCACTGTTATGTTGTGGGTTGTTCAAAAAGTTATTGCGTTTTTTTCATTTGATTTTCAGGTTTATTTAATATACGTAATGAACATTAATCAATGATATATTGACCATTTTGTTCGATGATCTTCTGCCATCTCTCGGGCAACTTCATAATACCACGTTCATAAAACTTCCCATCCTTCTCTGCAAGAAACTTGTCTAGGTGCTGTTTGATGAGGTCTTCACATTTTACTATTCAAGGAGTTTTGCAAGGAGCGAAAGAGATGGAAATCTGATGCAAGATCTGAGCTATACAGTGGATGTGATAACACATCTCAACCATGTTGCAACAATTTTTGCTGAGTGACCAAACTTGTGTGTGGTATCGCATTGTCGTGGTGAAACACCACAACTTTACGATTGATTAGCTCGGGACGTTTCTGTGCGATGGCATCACTTAATTTCTGCAGCTGCTCACAGTAGACATCGGAATTAATCATTTTGTTCTTTGGAAGTAGCTCATAGAAGACTGGTCCCTTCCAATCCCACCACATTGACAGCATTATCTTCTTTTGGTGGATCTCCGCCTTTGCTTGCTTTT
>NW_012130100.1:718603-743169 GCF_000143395.1 Atta cephalotes | reverse complement strand
CATATAATATAATATTACTATATGTACATATATATATATATATATATATATATATATATATTTGTAGTCATGTTCACTACGTGCCGAAAATTTTTCAGTAGTATCAAATTTGGAAGGTTATTATTTTAGTTTGACTGTAAGTTCAAAAATAATCTTCGTGCAGTCGTATAACTGGAACATATTTATTTTAAAAATAGTTGTAGATGTATTTCAAGAGCTGACTAAGACTGCTATACATAATGACTCTTTTCATTGTCTGAATTATTAGTAAATAAATTGTTCGCGCCTGAGCGACAAAAGAAATTATTTGAAATACGCGCCCAAAAATTACCTAGCGGCGCTGGACTAGCGCGAGCGCAGCCAATAAATGAGACATGCTGCCGCGAGGCATGCAGTGTGTTCTTTGTGATGGTGAGGATCTGAGTTCGCCATGAGATTAGAATACGAACAGAACAATTGTAGAAAAAGAAAAAAATAAAGCAAGGAAAAGGAAACAGTTTATGGTATATAAAATTTCTTTTATCTCGCAACATTGGTCTTTCGAGCCGGATTATTCGCAACACAGTGAAGTCTGGACATAGACGGGCAACAATCAAAGCATCGAAATCGTCCGGCACATAAACAAGCAACGTCCAGAAGGAGATCGAGAAAACAAACGCATCCATTGAGTTAGCAAGTCCTTCCAAGGAGCCTTTTCTGAACTTCGATTTTCAAGCTAAATTGCAATAACCTAATCTAACGACATTGTAACTCGCGAATCTTGATCCCATTTACACGAACACAATGGCGGAGCTCGTGAAAATATGCGGTAAAATCAAAGCGCAAATGAATTCGAATATTCGACGAACAAAGCTATCAGATAGAGAAGGTAGAGGTTAATGCGCGATATAACGCGCGTGGAATAAATTTAACGAAACACAAGACGCCCTCGAGAAACTAGAAATGCACAATTTGAAAACGAACGCGAATTATTCAAGTCAGAATGATTCGCGTTCGTTTCGCTAAAACGCTTATCACATGACATGGGAAACCGCGAATCGGTAAGAAATCCGCGACGCTGATAATCGTGACTTCAGCAATGCGACCAATAAGTAGACCGGATTAAGTTACCGTCTATCAATCTGCCCACTTATAACAGATCATACGATCAGTGGCCGAATTTTCGCGATATCTTTAAGGCGATTATCGATGAAAACCTATCAGATATAAAAATGTTGTATTACTTAAAATTAGTTATTAAAGGGGAACCACAGAAATTCTAGAATCCATGAAAATGTCCGCCGATAATTACGATGTCGCATGGAATCTGCTCGAAAGTCGTTTCGAGAATAAGCGTGTTTTGATTCATTACCATGTGCAAGCGCTTGTAGAACTTCCCGTAATGCAAAAGGGTCATCTACAGGATTACGTCAATTACTAGATCATATTGAAAAGCACGTTCGCGCTCTAAAAAAACTTGGCGAACCCATGGATCAATGGGACACCGTCCTTGTTTATCTATCAATAACCGTAAAATTCGACAACGCTACAAAATGTGAATGAGAGACCAAGATGTCCGTAAAAGAAGTGGCGACATATAAGCAGTTCCTTGACAACAGATAGGTGCGTTATGCTAGAGATATTACAACTCGATAAAACGAAATGCACGAAATCATCAAGTAACATGACATTAGCAATAAAGCAAACAAAAAATCATCGCGGCGGTCGCCGAGGCCAAACCAGACAAATGTTTAGTATGCAATCAAGGCAAGCATCGATTATATCAGTGTCCAAGTTTTCTTAACTTAACTCCCTAGGCCAGAAATAAGGAAGCAAAATGCTTAAAATTATGTTTCAACTGTTTTAAGAGCGGCTACAACGTTGCAGCTCTAGCACCTGCCGATTGTGTCACAAGAAATACAATACACTACTGTACATCCAAAAGGCGCAGATTGCGGAAGATTGTGATGATCAAATTACAACCACCGAATCGCAGGCATCTATGGAATCACAAACCATGAGCGTGGTACAACATGCCGTTCGACTTAGCGAGCGTGGATTGCTGGCTACGGCCAACATCAACATTTAAGACAATCGGGAAGACTTACAAGAATATCGTGCATTTCTCGATCCGGGATCATAATCCAACTTTATGAACTTTATGACAAGGGATCTTTGCAGTTAGGCCTTCCACAAAGAAGGAAATTCCATACGTATTTGCGGTATTGATAACATACAGACAACAGCAGAGATTACGAAACAATCCAAATTTAACGCTTTCAAAGTTAAGCTTATTTTCTCGATATTGCCCGAGATCACAGTCAATTTTCCATTGTCGGAGATCAACAAAAAACATCTCCAAATACCTGACAATCATTCTAGCTGATTCATCGTTCCACGCCAGGGAAAATAAACGTACTGCTAGGAAGTTCCATATTTTGAGCTATTATGCATCGGTCAGATCAAATTAGGCAAGGATCAACCGATAACACAGAACACAAAACTCGGGTGGATCATCATGGGTCCGCTAGGCTTCCAAAGATTGACGGAGAGCTCGATGGCATCTGTATCTCCTCTACTATTAACATCGAAACACAATTATGGTAGAACGCTTCTGGCAGAAGAAGGCCCCATCCAGTCGGAGTTATCAGATAACGATAAGATCTGCGAGGCAGAATTCACTCAAACACATAAACGCAACGTGGATGGACGATTCGATTACCACTATGCGATAGCATAGATCAACTCAGAGATACCGCTATCAAGATTACGATACATGGAACGAAAATTTGTAAAATCCGGAATTAAAGCAATAATATAAACTCTTCATGCAATATGAGGAATTAAACCATATGAAATCTTGAATCAGGAGGTATCTCAAGCATTTATTTACTGCATCACTCAGTATTAAAACCCGATAGCATGACCATAAAGGATTGTATTTGACGCATCGTGTCCCACATCTTTAGGAGTATCACTCAACAATATACTCCGCTCTGGATCTACTATTCAGCAGAATTTATTCTCCATAACAATGAGAATGATCCATAACAATGAATTTCGTTAACACCGATTCGTTATCATAGCAGACATTAAACAGATGTACCGATAAGTGCTTTTGCAAGAAGATCAACGAGACTTACAAAGAATCGGAGGCCAAATGCAAGCGAATTGATCCGCAAATATCGTCTCAACACCATCATATACGGTGGCTAGTACACTTCTTAGCCATTCGATTACATCAGTTCGCGATCGAAAATCAAGACAGACATCCGAAAGCAAGCAGGATCATATTCAATGACTTTTATATGAATGACTTGTTGTCTGGTGGCAAACACACGACGTAAACACACTGCGACGGCTCAAGAGCGAAGTAGCCGACATTCTGCAGGATTTCATCTCCAAAAGTGGAACAACGAGCTAATAATCTTCGACGGAATCCTCCGAAATCCCGGAGTTATCAAGGAGTAATGAAATAAAGACATAAGGAATTTATTGGAACATCACTGATGATTGTTTGTGGTATCGGACATGCGCAATTGAGAAAAATCAGCGCGCAACAAAACGGTATTATCAACTATTGCTCTAATTTACCCACTGGGGTTAATGGGCCCAGTGACTGTACGTACCAAGATCATACTTCAACAATTTTGGCGACTTAAGATCCGATGGAATGAATCCCTACCAATGAATCTATACCTGGATGCAATATCAGAAAAAAATGAAGGAGATGGAATCGATCTCGACACGTGATATGCGAAGAATAGAAACGAACAATAGAACAAATCCGAGTTAATTTTGTGACGCCTCAGAAGCAGCATATGGTGCTTGCATTTTCATCCGAAGTATAAATCGATCAGATGAAGTTGTCGCAAGATTATTCTGCGCAAGATCAAAGGTCGCACCTTTCAAGCGTATCACCTTACCTCGATTCGTTATGTCGGCCATTATGTGGTCTTATTACTCATCAAGCTCGGAGAGACCGTATGACAAGCTTTATCAATTAAGTTTGATCGTATTCAATATTGGAGTGATTCAATCATCACGCTAACGCGGATCAAGCATCAGCCTGCAGAATTGCAAACATCCGTTGCGAATAGAGTTACGATCCAGCACAGCATAGATGTTCAATGATCCAAGGACAACCCAGCTGATGTCATTTCTAGAGGAGCAACTCAACGAAACCTAAAAAATTCCTCTCTGTGATGGACGGGACCATCTTGGCTAATAAAGGACCAGATCGATGGAGTCCGCCGTCGAACCCTCGAAAATAATTGAACTTAAGAAACAGACCGTAGCTTATCACAGCTTATTCCTCGAGATACTAATTTATTGAGATTCTCGTCTCTTCATCGACTCAAGAGGATCACAGCGTATTGCTTGCGATTCAAAACCAATGCCGGCAAAGGGGAAGAGCGACAAACCGGGCCTCTATCAATGAAAGAGTTGAATAAAGCCATACTGTCACTTACCCGAGTCGCACAACTGAATTCGCCGCTGAGATTAAAGACCTCCAAGCGAAATGGGGAATATCAAGTAAAAGCAAGCTTCTCACTTTAAATCCTATCAAGTAAAAGCAATATTAAGTAAAAGCAAGCTTCTCTCTTTAAATTCTTTCCTCGACGAAATATGCGTTATGTTATGCATAGAAGGTAGACTCTGCCATGCGGACATAGAGCACTCGAAGCAACATCCGATCATCCTATCTGCCAAGCATCCATTTACCGAGTTAATCATTCGAGATTTGCATCTCAAACATATGGACCTCAAGGTCTTCTTGCTATTTGTGCGGTACGATACTGGCCATTAACGGGACGTCAAACGATTCGGCGGGTACTACGAAAATGTATTTCCGTGTTCATTCTAATGAAAAATCACAATTAATGGGAGATCTTCCGAGAGTGCGGGTAATTCTACATCGAGCATTTATTAATTCAGGAGTAGTTATGCGAGACCGTTTTCTATAAAATTGTTGCGAAACAAAACCAGAAAGACCTACTTGTGTATCTTTGTATGCTTTTCAACTAAAGCCACGCATGGAAGTAGTCAGCGATTTAACCACAACGGCGTTTCTCAATGCGTTGAAACGATTCATGGTCAGACGTGGTGCGAATTTGTTCTCAGACAACGGCACAAATTTCATAGGCGCAAACAATGAACTGCAATCACTTTCCCGCATGGTGGAAGGGAATCGCGAGAGCGTTGAACATTTTTTGACTGATCAGTCGGTGTGCAGTGGCACTTCATACCGGCAAAGTCCCCACACATGGGCGGACTTTGGGAAGCGATTGTGAGGTCTGCCAAGATTCACTTAAAAAGAGTTATCGATAACAGTATACCTTCACCTTTGAAGAACTCAGTACGGTATTTGCATAAATCGAAGCCGTTTTAAATTCATGCCTTCTGTGTCCAGTCTCCAATGACTCTCATGTGATGCTCACTTCTGGACATTTTATCATCGGTGAATCTCTAAATTCCTTTTTCGACTTTATTGAGACATCGAATCGATTAAAAAGATTTCAAATGTTATCACAAATGCGTCAGAACTTTTGGAAGCGGTGATCGTGTGAGTATTTCACGCAGCTTCAAAACCGTTATAAGTGGCAAAAATTATCCCGAATTACCTTAATTACCTCGAAAGATCAAGATCGGTTCATTAGTTCTCTTAAAAGATAAACTTAAAACTAAAAAAAATAAACTTAAACTTAAAAGATTTACCACCTTTAAGATACCCGACGTACGGGTCGAATTGTTGAGACTCATCCCGGAGGCGATGGCTATGCATGTAGTCAGCGTAAGAACCTCCAACAGCGTAACTAATCACGCTATCAATAAGATTTGCGTCCTTTCTATCGAAACATAATTTTCTTAAGCAATGATATACTGTAGGGTTTTTCCCTTGTAAATAACGGTTGGAATCGACCTTCAACGGCCGGCGGAATGTTCGTGTCTGAGTGACGAAAGAAATTATTTGAAATACGTGCCCAAAAATTATCTAGCAGCGCTGGATTATCGCGAGCGCAACGAATAAGTGAGGCATGCTGCCGCGAGGCAGTGTGTTCTTTGTAATGGCGAAGATCTGAGTTCGCCACGAGGCTAGAATACGAACAGAACAATTATAGAAGAAGAGAAAATAAAACGAGGAAAAGGAAACATTTATGGATTTTTTTTCATTCCGCAACATAAATTATCAACATCAATGTTATTGAAATGGAGTTGTTTTTTCTATAAATTTTATCAATTTAACATTAAGGATACACGCGCGCGCGTGCGCTCAAAATGTCTCGTATAAATAACCAGATGCAGACTATTCCTTTTTATCTTGTACAATAACAAAGAGAGACTTAATAAATATGTCTCAAATTATACATTCTAATTAAATTAATTTTATTGTAAGCATAGTGATTATTGAGAAAAATTATTTATTATATATAATTATATATTATTATTAATTATGCTTTATTCTAAGCACAGTAATTGTTAATAAAAATTATTTATGAAGAATGGAGAGATGTACATAATTTTTACATGATAAAGTAAATATTTCGATGTAATAAAAGTTCAACAATGTATAATATCATATATGAATAAATCATTTTACAAATTATACAAATTATTTTGGTTTAGTTTTACGGGCGACTAATACAGTTCTTTAATTTGAGACTATATATTTATTAAATCCATCTTTATTAATTTATGAGAAATAAAGGGCCATATATGGGAGTACTCTATATACGTACAGTTCATAAAAATATTTATATTAATAATATTATTAACATTTATATTGTTGTAGATCAATATGTTAATAATAATCGGTGATACTTCAGCAAAAGATGCAATAAAAAGAACGTTGCAGAAATTATTTACAAATATTCATAAAAGCAATACTCTTGCTTCCAAATGCTCTTGGACTGGTGCTAAATAAAATTTTAAATTAAAAGATTTAAAAATTATTGCTAAGTTACAATATTATTATTTGATATATTTTATCCATTTTCTAATTATAATCTATTATTTTTTAAAATTTATTGTTATATTTCAGCTTCTTTAAAGAAAACTTGCCTCACAGTTATAGAAGCTGAATTTGAAGAAATTTTTAAAACTTGGTTTAAACCAAGCAAATTTGCGACTAATCCATGAAAATGCAAAAAATTACAACGCTACAAACAATACTAATAATAATAATAATAATATTGGGATACAAATTAGTTCGGTCCGTTTCCCTAAAGATGGCTCCAGCTGTTGTGAATGGTTCATAGTGACAGCTGATTTTCGAGGTTTCAGAGAGATTAAACATCTACTAATAATATTCAGTTTATATTTTGAGTTTTATACAAAAATCTTGATTTTTATTGTGTTTGAAATGAATTTTGTGTTAACCAAGCAGCGCCCTTTGCGACAGGTTTTGATTTTCTGCTTTAATTGGAAGAAAAGTGCGGCTGAAGCCCATCGAATGCTCGAAGTTTATGGTGAAACTGCTCCAACTGATAAATCATGTAGGGAATGGTTTCGACGTTTCAAGGATGGAGATTTCAGCGTTGAAGACAAACCTCGCTCTGGACGGCCAAAAAAATTCGAAGACAAAGAATTAGAGGCATTACTCGAAGAAGAGTCAAACACAAGAGGAGCTTGCAGAATCATTGGGGGTAACTCAACAAGCCGTTTCTGTACGATTGAGAGCCATGGGAATAATTCAAAAACAAAGAAATTGGGTGCCTTGTGAACTGAAACCGAGAGACGTTGAAAGGCGATTTTTCACTTGCGAACAGCTGATTCAAAGACAACAGAGAAAAGGTTTTTTGCATCGGATTGTGATTGGAGATGAGAAGTGGATATTCTACGACAATCCCAAGAAAAAAAATACTACGCTAAGCCCGATCAATCGTTGCCATCGACCTCAACATCAACATTACGGCCGAATATTCTTGGTTCGAAGATCATGTATTTGGTGGGACCAAAAGGGTCTTGTTTACTATGAGCTGCTAAAACCTAGCGATTCCATTATAGGCGATCGATATCAGCTAGAATTGATTCGTTTGAGCCGTGCATTGCGAGAAAAACGGCTGGAATACGAGCAAAGACATGATAAAATTATTTCTTCTTCATGACAACGTCTTCGTTCGGTCTCATGTCGCTAAAGTCGTAAAAAAAAAATAGCTCAAATGAGATGTTTTACCGCACCCGTCGTATTCTCCGGACATTGCTTCTTCTGATTACTAATTGTTCCGAAGGATGCAGCAAATCATCGGTTCACTTCTTTCGCAGAAATCGAAAATTGACAAAGGATCGCCTCCAAAGACGAGTCATTTTTTCGAGATGGAATTCGAAAATTGCCTGAGAGATGGGAAAAAGTAGTAGGCAGCGATGGACAATACTTTAATTGATCTGTTCATTCATTTTGTTTTGAAATAATGCATTTTTGAACACAAAAAAACGAACCGAACTAATTTGTACTCTCAATATTTAATATTGTACAGTAGAAATAAAATTTATTTTTAAAATTTATTAAAAAAATTTTTTTCTTTATAACTTTTGAATGAAGGACGACCGACGGCTAAAACTTATTGGAGTCACTAAGGGTCATGATTTTGACATATGTTAAGATCAAGGTCATCAGAGCTACCTCCTCTATTTTGAATAATTATCTAATATTATGACTTAAAATTAATAAAATATTACTTTTTGTTCTAACTTTGATTTAATTTTGTATATATTATATTTTTACAAAAATTAAAATTGATTAATACATAATAATAATTCTTATAATATTATACACGTTAAAATTACAATAAGGAGTATTATTACACACACACACACACACACACACACACACACGTACGCACGCACGCACGCACGCACGCACGCACGCACGCACGCACGCACGCACGCACGCACACGCTATGATACAATGTATATAATATATATAATATATTATTTACAATATTTTATTATATTGTTATTATAAATACAAAAAACAGAAAAACAAAAGGCTACAAGCTTAAGATTGTTATAAATTAAAATTTGAATCATTAAATAAACATGTTATAATTAAAATATAAAACTTTAATATGTCGGCAATAAACAAAACAACATCAAACGTTTCGATCTCTGTTAAAGCATTATCAATAAAAGCAAAAATATCAGTGAAAATATTACATATAATAGATAAGATATATAAAAATTATAATTCGCAGTCGATTAATTATCAATCTTGCTCAATATGAAATAAATATTATAAGAATGTTGTAATCGATAACCATGTATTCCTCTAGATTGTGTATGTAGATTATAGACAAACATATTTGTTTCTGTTAAAAAATACAAATATAATATAAAAATGTAATAGGAATAAGTAATCAAATCTAATAAGAGAAATACAAACTAAGAAACAAAAAGAATAATAAAAAAGTAATATCATGAGATATTCTAATCTAATATTATGAGAAATGTATATTAAAATCATTAATACAAATTGAAATTGTATAATGTACAGTCATAAATTATATATATATATATATATATATATATTAAATTTAATAGCAGCTAATGGGAATGAATATCTTATAATTGTGTGTCAATATAATATAAATATATCGTCTATTCTTAGGCAATGCGATGATATTGAAAATAGTCATTTCTCTAAGATGCTCGAAGACAACATAAAATCCAAGAAGTGATAAACTAGAAAGAAAGAGAAACATAAGAGAGAGAAAATAAAGTAGAGAGAAAGGAAAGTGGGGAGAGGAGTAAAAAGAGAAAGAATGCAGTTAAAAAAGAGAAAGAGATTGAATAATCTGTGATTAAATTTCAGGTAACGATTCAGTATCATTCTTTTTATTAAGATCTTGTTTCTGTCTTTTGATGTGAATCATTTCAAACACTAATCTCTTGTTATAGATTCGCAATCTAAAATTTTCACTTCATTCCATCTAAAATTGTTAAAATTGATACGATGATCAGTTATAATTAGTATTCTTTTTAATATCAGAGATATATTCGTGTAATCTCGTACTTAATTTTCTTTTTGTCTGATCAACATAGCTCGCCTTACAATCATATCAGGAAATCTTATAAACTATGTTCTGGTTAGATAGAAAATCTAACTTATCTTTTCCTCTTTTAATAAGACTTTTTAATGTGTTAGAGATAGAAAAGGCTAGTTTACAATGAAAATAGGAAGGAAACTTTCGAAAATAGATTTGATGTAAGGAATCATAAAATATTTGTCTTTAACTTGTAAATTACGTGTAATATGTATATGATTTATGTGTATGGAATTTTAATCTTTGTTCAATTGTAGAAAAGATAAATGAGAGAGGATAACAATTATTGTATTTAAGAAAATATGAACAGCATCTATCAAATTTTTTTGTTGGAACCGTGGATGTGATAAAAGAATAATTTTATCTATAAGACTGATAATAATGCCTTTTTTGTGGTAAAGTGGATGATTTGAATGGAAATTAAGGAACCTTCTCGAAAATGTCTTTTTATGATAAGTGTCAAATATATAAAGATTATGCGTTTCGCGGATTTCTTCCGTGTCCAGATCCATTCTTGGAATGCCAACCTTTCGTGAACCTTGCAGTTCATTTCATTAGGATGAGAAGCCTGATACTGAGCTATTTCTCCGGAGGTGTTCGTCCTTTTTATATATTACGCTACTTGTGGAGTGATGGAGGGGGACAAGAAAATTATGGAGGGGGGGAGAGTGGGGGAAATCGGTCAGTCCTCATTAATCGGGAGAATAGTTTTTCATATTTTATTTATGTTGTAGCCATTATCTCTATTTAGATTGTTAGAGTGTTTCTCTATGGCTTCTCTATACTTTCTCATATTAAACATAATAAAGGCCTCACATGAAGTCCCCTCCGACCTCATCCCTAATAGAACATTGCTTAACAACCACTTATTTCTCCTATAACAACCAATTTTATGAACAAACTTCAGGAGCGGCAATCCTCCTATTTCTCCTGCAATCGCCAACATTTTCATGGAGCCTTTTGAGAAAGAGGCCCTTAGAAAAACATTCAAAAAATCAGAAATTTGATTCCGTTATGTAGACAATACATTCGTGATATGGAGACATGGCAGAGCCGAACTCCATAAATTCCTTATTTTTCTCAACAATCAACATCCAAATATCCACTTCACATGGACATAGAGGAAAACAGAAAATTCCCCTTCCTAAATGTTCTTATCTCTAAGAAAGTTGTCGGTACCTTAGGCCAACAAGTGTACAGAAAATTAACATACACAGATAGATACCTACACACCATCACCCAGCACAAAAAGTCTGCAATCAATTCATTTGTACATAGAGCTTTCACTATCTCTGACTTAAAAACAGCCTTACAAAAAAACAGACACGACAAAAAAGATATAATCAAAAAAGATATAATCAGCAAACAAGACAATGGTCTTTGACACACAATCAGACGAAGAGGATCCTATCCATTCTCCCATATGTCAAAGGAACAACAGATTGGATTGACAGGATATTAAACAAACACAATATCCGAACTATCTTTAAATCATCCAAAAAAGATAGGACAAATCTTAAGAAATTTTAAAGATCAAAGACTCAGCTCCGCAGGAATGTATAAAATATCTTGTTCCTGCGGGCAAGTATATATTGGAGAAACTGGAGAATGATTAACCTACGAATAAAAGAACAACGTGATGTCAGGTTAAAACATGTCATGCAATCAGTACTATCAGAACACAACATCGAAACTGAACACCAAATGTTGTTTGACAACCACAATAGCCAACATTACATCATACTTTCCAAGAAAGTATAGAGAAGCCATCGAGATACAAAAACTCTAACAATCTAAGTAGAGATGATAGCTACAACATAAATAAAATATGGAAAACTATTCTCCCGGTTAATGAGGACTGATCAATTTCCTCCAGCCTTCTCCTCATCCTCCACCTACAATTCTCTTCTCCTCCTTCACCACTCCACAAGTAGTGTAATATATAAAAGGAGCGATTCGAAGGAACAGCTCAGTATCTGGTTGCTCCTCTCTTTGGTGAAGAAAACTTTCACGAAACGTTGGTATTCCAAGAATGGATCTGGACACGGAAGAAACCCGCGAAACGCATAATCTTTATATAGAAAGAATCCGTGAATATTAATGTCAAATATAATTCTCCGATCGTCTATAACAAGCATTGCATCAAGAAAACTCAATCTGCCACCTGTATCAATCTCCAAAATAAACTGCAATCTCATAAAGCATTAAAAATATTTAAAGCGTCATTGGTAGTGCTGTGTGTTTGTAACGCTGGTCTGGAAGGTTTGTACGTCAAGGTGACGTGTAATAACAACGACTTTCTTTGTTGTAATGATTCAAACCTTTATTGTTGAGTCGAATTTGAGATGTATTCAAAGGGCGATAAGAAAAGCTTGTAAATCAACAACTTGTGCATTCGTTAAGATGCATGCACCGGTAATTCGCACTTGATAGTCGACGTCGAGTAGTTTCTCACAGTTCGGAAGAAAGCAGATTGCGCGTGGTCGGCAAATCTCGTCGGAAATTCAAGCAATTCGCGCACACTACTGCCTGCCCTCGCCTGCATATACCGAGAACGTTAGGTAGCAAAATGCAACGGTAATATGCGACAAAACGTCGGGATGGTTCGCACTTCGGCTTCGGGATAAGAAGCGTTAGATGACCGACAATGAATAGATGATCCGTATTGATCAGGAAGCGAACTGATTTCTCGCACGCGGAATGTGTGCGCGATCACCTTTTGTCGCGCCCGGGGGGGGGGGAGGAGGGGGGTCGTGTTGACCATGTGAGATAAACAGCATGATTAGACCGAGATATATGCATGTTTTGAACGATGACGGCTCTGAATTTCGGTTTACTCACTTTAGTTTTAGTCGCCGAGAGAGTTTACGTTGCCGAGAATACATTCAAATCAACGATTATTCCGGAACAGATAGTATCAGATGGAAGTGCAAGAATAACATTATCCACATATCTAAAATAAAACAATGATTGTACTGATAATTTATTAATTGCTATTTCTTCTAAATCTTGCATTACAATTTGTCGGCGATTATCGGTGATAATGGTAAACTCATTGAAATACCAAATACTTGTTTATAAGTTTTGTTTAAAGCAAAAAAAGTTGAATTTAAAATAAATCTAACTGCAATAGTGAATTCGTTTTTAGAAATGTTTGTCTTCATTGAAATGTAAACTCATCTCCTATCGATGCTATTCAATGCTAGATCAACAGGAATATTAGTAGAGTAAAAAAGTATACATCTAATGAAGCCAAAACATATGAGAAACATTGAGAATCAAAAACTGTGCTATTTAATTTTTCAACTAACTGGAAACTGATTTTAATGTGGCTAGAAGTTTTTGATATGCATCATCATTAATTATATTGTGTAAAAAAAGAGAAAGATAATATAGTGGACTGTTAATAGAGGATACAAACTCTCAATGGGTTGCTGTCTTTTTATGTATTTTGGTCAAACCATAAGTTCTAGATATAACATCATCAATTGTAAGCAATCTTCGATATGTTTGTTCGTCAATAAACTGATCACGCTTCCATCTCATTAGCAATGTACGTAAGTTTTGAGTCAACTTTTTAATTGGATCTATTAATAATTTCATAAGTAGCTAAAAAAATCTCCTCCATTGATACGTCTTTGTCAAGGATAACACTAATACTTCCCTTTTCAGCGTTTGTACCATAATGAATATGTTTGGATGGTCATTTATAAATCTATTTGTTACATATAGCCACTTTAAAATCTGTTTGTCAGTAAAATTAGAAAAAGGAAAATTGTTATGGAATCTGTTAAGTATTGAGAATTATTTCTGACAAAGTTAATGATGTTTTTAAGTCGATCACTTATATTATTTTTAATGTGTTCAATAAATTCAATTAAAGTTTTTTTCTTCGTTGTCTCTATTAATAGGGAACCAAAATTTTCACCAAGTTATAATAAATAACTTCTAAGGGAATGTCAAATTAACTACTTCAAATTAACAAACCGTTTGTCATGTAGTATATCGAAGGAAGACGCCTCACTAAATTTATCCGGATTAATATCAATTCTTTCCAAATCAAACTGAATGTTTTGTGAATCATTGTCAACCATAAGTTGAATATTGTTAAAATTATCATTTGTATCATTGGAAACAGAACAAACATATGAGATAGATTTAATTTTAGACTTGGATAATGTAAATTTTTTATGTTGTAATCTATTTTTTTATTTATTCTATACATTTGTTCGAAAAAGTAAGTATTATTAATATGATCTAAATATTTAAAGAAATCACAATTTATAGAGGCAAAATATCAGAGATTGTATTCGAAAGATTGAAAATATTAATTCTGGTCAAATATAAATGGCAGTAAGCATCTTTCAACTCTAATCGCATAATTGCCTTTACAATTTGGTTCATTTGAATCCTTTCATGTCTTTTATGCGAAGTGTTATTGTAAAATAAAAAATTATTAGATTTAGTACAATAAGTTTATATAAATGTGGAGGAATTCCACTTTTAAACAATTCCAATTTTAAACAAGAATTTATAAATTTGATGCGGACCCTAATATTTACACTTAATTTAACAAGCTTGCATAATTATTTCAGAAAATTATAAAGTGAATAACAAATTGTTTTCTATAATAAAATAAAAATATTATAAATATGTATTTATAATAAATAAGTATGTGATATTCATTACCAAAAGTAACATTTTAGTATTATTCTTTAGAATCATTTATGATATGATACAAAAAATCCATATCTCGCAACTAATAATGTTTTCTCTTGGGATACAGTGTAACTTCGCAATACACCATTTGCATGTAAGTGCTGCACTACACAAGTGTACATACATCATGATGTACACTACTTCATGCTATCGTGTTTAATTCTGCTGCCGATTGACTTCCATTTTCAAATTTTTAATGTCACTGGCTCTTTGAAATCGTGTAGCAAAACCTTACATCGTGGGCAATAAAATTTGCACTACTATAGCCACAGAAATATGTTACACTGAATGAGTTCGCCTACTATCAGCCAAGAAAACACGCTACATTGTCTGAGTGTTGCACTGATGGGCGATAATGCAGCCAAGAGAAAACGCTATAAGTATATGACTGAATACTAATATTAACTGTTTATGCAACATTTCAAAAAAATATTTCAAAAAATATTTTCTACATGTATCATATTACATGTTTTTTTCATATTACATGAGTAACGTTTACGAAAAGTGTTTAATATATTTATTAATACAGTAGATATTTTTCAGAATCATTTATGATATATATAAAAAATATATTATTATAATATTATTATAATGTCTCATAAGTAAGTGTCTGAATACGGACATTAATTATTTATGCAGCATGTCAGAAATATTTCTCTATATACATCTCTGTAATATTACATGTTACTTAGTAACGTTTCTAAAAAGTATTTGATACATTTATTTGCATAGTGGATTATTAACCTCTTCAATTTCCATATCTTCATCATATAAATAATCTTCATCTTGTATATTTAATTCATCGTCAATGATAATGAAATTATGTAACACATATGCTGCTGCTATTATTTCCCAATTCAAAATCTCAGTCTAAATATTTTAACCTCCTAAATTTAGTTTTTAATAGAGCGAAAGTAATAATTGATCTGATAGAATTTAATTTTATATGTAATTTGTGAATGTGTTAAGTGCTCATTGTCTCGAATGGCGTCTAAGCATAAAGAACATAAAAAGGGATATGCTGAGTCTCCTATTAGATAGCATATTATCCGAAGTTAGAAGTCTTTCTACATTAGTCATTTTTCTTGACCAAAGAACTATTTCGGAAAACTCTAGCATCATGCATGCGCCTCGGCATTTCAATAAAACAATCCATTAATAATCTTCTATGATTACATGTTCCTATAAGTTTAAAAATTATTTAGAAAGAAATAACTCAGTACTGAAATAAAAATTTCTTTTATATTTATAATTATTATTTTGTAAAATAATTGAATGAAATTCTTTTCGATTATAAAAATCATTTGCATTACTGGAGTTTTACAATATTTACAGTCATCTATTATTCTCGGACAACGATTATTCCCGGAAAGCCATGTGATCGAGCTTCAAATATCTACAATTTTTTAATGATACTAAAGAATTATAATTTTAATTATACATTTTTTAAATAATAGAAAATTCAATTAAAATACAAACATTAGTAGACAATTGATATTTGGTCATCTTATATACTGTGACATTAACTGTGCCAAAATATCAAAAATATTTTTAAAAATTTGATGTCCTGTTCTTTTTGACAAATCGAATTTGTCATCAATTCACAAAAGTTTTCTGGTTTTGCCAACTCAAATTGAAAATAGTAAAAGTTTTGATATGCACACATTTCTATTTTGTTGCTCATTTACAGATGGAGTTATTACATGAAGTAATTCCTATAAAATATGAAGTAATTATATATAAAAAATAATAAATTATACTTTTTATAATATAAAAAAAAGTAATGATAATAGTAACGCGATATTTCTATAAAGTAAATCCAAATTTCAAATATAAATATATATACATGCAATATGTACTTACCTCAAATGTATTTACGTCGCGACATTCCAAAATATTCGATAAATTGCATATCATTGAATCAGAATTGTGATGTCAAAATAATTTTCATTACGAGATCTTGCGTTATATCTATTTTCCGGTATGGACCTAAATCTTCTTTTGTATTTCCAATTATATTTATTATATTAAAGCTATCGTCCAAAGCAAATAACATTTTTCCATTACGCATCGAATGAGCCTAATTTCATCGGAGGTGCAGTCCATATTCTATTTAAATAATTATCTCCAATTATCTTAAGGTATCTCACAGAACAGAATCTCAGTTCGGAGGTTATGTATAATAATACAATACATATTAGGTGTACAACTTTGCTTCCGCCGTTTTCCTATAGATGGCTTTAGCGATAAGTGGTAGTCGAAATAAATAGATCATAGATGTCATACAATAAACTTGGGCATCTGTCAACATAACCCCATAGAAACATTAGTCGATTTGTGTCTGCATCATAAAGTTATTCTCGATTGAAAATGTCAGTTTACGAGCCATTTCTCGTCATTTGCGGGAGGTTTTAATTTTTTTGCTTCAATATGAAGAAATCTGCGGCTGAGGCTCATCGAATGCTCTCAAATACTTATGGTGAGGCCGCTATTAGTGAAAGAACGTGTCGTGAGTAGTTTCAACGCTTCAAGAACGATGATTTTGACGTCCAAGATCATGCTCTGTATTTGATGGAACCAACTCGGCGTAGCGTATTATGAACTGTTAAAACCGACTGAATCATAGGCGATCGGTATCGAACGCAATTGATGCGTTTGAGCATTGAAAGACAAACGATCGCAATACAACGAGAGACATGATAAAGTGATTTTGCAGCATGACAATGCTCGACCCCATGTTGCGAAAGTGGTCAAGACATACTTGGAAACGTTGAAATGGGAAGTCCTACTCCACCCGCCGTATTCTCCAGACGTTGCTCCCTCTGACTATCACTTGTTTCGATCAATGGCACACGGCCTGGCTGACCAGCACTTCCGATCTTATGAAGAAGTAAAAAATTGGATCGATTCGTGGATAGCCTCAAAAGATGACTAGTTTTTTCGACGCGGGATTCGTACGCTACCCGAAAGATGGGAGAAAGTAGTGGCCAGCGATGGACAATACTTTGAATCATAAATGTATAACCAGTTTTTTACAATAAAGCCTCGAATTTCGGAAAAAAAACGGCGGAAGCAAAGTTGTACACCTAATATTACATATTATACATATTATACCAAATGAAAAGTTCGTTCAGCAGAAATCATAAAGCAGCGCAGCACATCCCTATAAGCGCATAAATATTTGGTAATATTTTAGGTATTACTTATTCTCTTAGAATATTAATATATTAAATAATATATTAAATGTAACATTTTAAGAATATTGTACTAAATTATGTAATATTAAGTAATATTCTCGAAATATTAATGGAAGATTATATGTTCACTCTTGATAATATTACATGATTATTAAAAGTAACATTATTTAATGGTACTGTAATATTGTATAAACATTAAATAGTATTATAACATAATGTCACGTCCTGCTCTAATTTGACGGACGGGGACCGCGAGCGTGAGGAGGAGAGGTGCACGGGGAGCCTCGGCTTCGCTATGCGATTGTGGTGGTTGCGGGGGTTCGCGAATATTGCGCGACCGCTTCCGGATTCTTTTAGGAGTTCTATCAGAGGCGCCTTATATAAGAATTATAGTATGATAATGAACGGGTCACCCTCGCTAATGTGAGCGCTGTCATTCCTTTAGAACTCTTTGGGGGAACCGGGAAGGCAATGGTGATAAAAAAAAAGAAGAAGCGATGATTTGCTTTATGATTTTTATTTTTTGTTCGGTGGCTTCGATCCTTAGCGTAAAATAATTGAGTTCAATAATTAGCGTAAAATAAAATAATATAATTGAATAGAGGCTGCGGGATAAGAGGGGAGACGACTTTTCCTTTATTGACGAGGGAAATGTCCTTACCTGAGGGAGGCATGGATAATTGCGATAGGAATAAAGAGAAAAGGCATAAAGCGTCCAGGCCTGATAATTAAGAAGGTGCCCTGGAACAGCCTTGAATTGAAGGCATGCCAAGACGGGAGAAAGAGAGGCGAAGAGCATTCTGTAGAGAATGCCCTACGACGAAATGTTCTTTAGGCTAGATATGTGTCGGGTTCCTCATTCAATAGCACGACAATCTTTTTTTTCGCGATAGGATAGAACTCTAGATGAATATTCACTAGATTGTTAAATGTGACGTTATTGCTTATTGTTACGAAAGAGAATGCAAGACCCTTTCGGAGGGGCAGAATCTTCTGCCTGAAGGGCAGAATCGAATTATCAATGGAAATTACAAGTCTAGAGAAATTGTGCGTAGCGCGAGAGTTACAAGTATGGAACTATAAGTACGAAGAATTTACAAGTACTGAAATTATATGTAAGATTATAGGTACAAGAAATTGTAAGTTACGCAAAATTTATAAGTATAGCGAAGTAATAGGAATTTTAAGTAGGGAGATTGCGGTGTCATGAAAATTCTAAGTTTCCCGTCGAAACTTAGCCGCTGGGCTACTGAGATCGAAAATTTCTAGGCGTCGGAACGTGTCATGCTTACTGCTGCTGATGCTGGAAGAATAATCTAGGAGTAATTGAATCGAGAATAACAGAATGAACAGAATGAGCTGACGGCTAAAAATAAGCGAAATGAGAGCCCGAGATTCTCGCAGCATCGGTTTATATACTCTAAAGAGATGATGTCTCGCGGTAAGAGGCGTAATTTTGAATGTGATTCTAGAATATTCTACAGATTTTCGTTTACCAATTACTCACTAAATTTTAACGATATCGCTATTCCATGGATACGAGGTGAATCCCCATGTTTGACGTCGCTTGATATCCTTATAATAATCGAAATGCAACTGTCTGCTGTAGAAATTTTTTTATATATATGCTGTTTTTATATATGCGTTTCGCGTATCTACTCGATAAGTTGCTTGAAACTCCAAGTATTCCGTGCTCAATTCCGGTAATTGGTGATTATAATTAATGCGAGATGTCTAGCTGTTTCGGTGTTTTCGCTCAATGATTAATTTGTGGAAATTCTGCGTGTATTTTATGGAATATTTTATGCAATTATGTGACTTATGATCTTATAATAATCAGTTGCCTTTAACTATTATTATTTGGTGATTAAAGAGGGGAAGTTCTCCCTTTATTGATAGTATTGTGTTTTTGAAATGAATGCGGTTTCTTTTCTTTAATTATTTATTTAAAAGATAATATATTATAATAGCAAGAGTGATAATAACAGTTCATGTAGTTGGCGCGAGATCTGTGATGAAGGGATCGTGCTCGATCAGCTGTGCAGTTATAAGTCATGTTGTTCCTAACTAACTATGTGCTCTAGAGTGACGGCCGGTTTATCAGTTTTTGACAGTTGCACATAATTAATTTTGACGTTACACATAATTTATTTTAATTTATAAAACTGTTACAACTGTTTTAATATAAGTATACGTTTAAAGACTGAAAATAATTTAGATGCGATAATTGTAGAACTGGACATGTACTTAAAATCATGCGAAAACGTTTTTTAGCATAAGATGCAGAATAAATTGATAAGAACTTTTCTGGAATAAAAACTTACTGGATTGTGAATTCAAATTGCACTAAATTAAGAATAATTATTATTTATGAATATTTTAATATTTCAGGGATATTAAAATCCATATTATATAAGTGGATCATATATATCATATATAACCTTTATAGAATACTCTCATAAAAATTAAAAAATATTATATGGTATTTTCGAAATATTATAATAACTTATTTTAATTTTTTAATAATAACCATATAACATTCTAAAAATATTTTGCTCTTATTGAGCGTTTACTAAGCTGCTTTCTTCATTGAACGCAGCCAATAAGTATACATTAGAATAGATATACAGAGAGTGACACCAATTAGCCGGAAGTCGCCATTTAGTGTTCTACATTTGGGATATGACGCAATTTCTCGCAATTTCTTAACCTCTTCTTTTTTTAATATCTTCTTTTTAACTAACAGTAATCATTAAGATATTAATGACAGAGTTAATCAGTATTAGGCACATGCATCGGTGCCACTGTCTTTATACCCACTCTAGTGATAACTTCGGCGGGATGAAGAAGGAGTGCGCGAAAGCACTCTCCTCCCCTTCTTCAAAGATATGCAAAATCATCACATGGCGGCCCGCGAAAGATTCTTCCTTTCAACAAGTAAACACGATGTGAGACGTCACAATATGGTAGTACGCATCAAAGGTATCGCGGTAATTTACGTAAATATTTATGTAAATACAATAATACCACCGATGGGAGGCCTTTCCCGCATTACTTCCCCTATGGCTACAAAAATACCCTTTGCGCTCTGCTTCCTCCTGTAGACCAATGATTTAGAATTCCTATATATATATCTTACTGTCCTATATATATATCTTTCACCTTTTATATTTTTTATGCTGTAATTGTTATTTTAATTTTAATTTTACATTTTATATTTTTCACATTTATGATTTTTATTATGATATTTATTATATTTTATATTCATATCTTTACATTTGTTTCACATGAACTCACTGCATCCATAATCAAGAAAGTCAGTCAACTATTTGCTATGTAAACACGTGCTGTGTGTTGTATACGAACATGTTTCTTTCTTCGTATGATTTTCAGTCGCCAAATAATAAATTGTCTGTGACTGTTAATGATTAACTGATACATCGGTAAATAAATTCTTCATTTTATCAAATGAGCATAATCGAAGTGTATCACTGTTGAAACATGACACAATTTATAAAAGAATCTCATCGTAGAAATGTTTGATTTGATATCTATATATTTAAAAGACATTTAATATTTGAGTGATGAAAATCAATTTACAATAAAAAGTTATATTGAACACTATTATGATGTATCAAAACTTATTCCTCTATTTGTTTCAAGAAGTTGGAACAAAATCATTGAATATCCACAAAGAAATAACAGTTTTTATAATTAATAATAAACTTTTCAAGTATATATATTTGGCTTATATTTTTTTTTAAACATTCATTTGAAACTCTTTGAAAGCTAAGATGTGTTTCTTTTAAGACTTCCTAAGTAATAAATGCTACGAGTGTGATAGCATAGATAAAATTGTTAGAGGAATATTCTAAAAAAAAGAAATTAAACAATAATTACGTGTGATAAGCATTATAAAATTGTTATTGATGTAATTAGAAAACAATTAGATACTCAAAGGGTTTAATATTTATTTCAATTTCATTCTAATTTATAATTTTAAGAAATTAGCATATGTAAAAGACAAAGAGATAGCGTGACAGAGGGGAAAGATAAGAACAAAAGTGTTTTCATGAATGTGTGAATGCTTTCAATCAATGTGCATAAAGTGCTTGCATCTAATCATGAGCGCTACTTCTGCCCATCTCCTCTACGCGTGATATGTTAATATATACGTTAATATTTCTTCTTATAAGTTAAGCTTCGTAAAGAAAAATTTTCGTAAAGGAAAAATCGTCTAAAATAAATCTTAGAATTTGATCAGAAATTCTTTTGAGGGACACTTGTTTTGGATCACCCTGTATATCATAGGAAAATGTATTAATGTATTATTATATTGTATTATACCATCTTGATCAAAAAGTTCCCGGAATTACCACCAGGTGATGCTCTGATTCAGTTGATTTGAGTTCTGTTTTTTTGGTTAGGTTGCCACATCTATCATTGACATTTCCACCAAATTTTATCATCATAGTTTGACATTTGTAAAAGTTACGTCTTGAGTACATCTACCTCTGCACGTATTTTCGATTTTTTACAGTTTTAAAAATGGAGTTGAATTTGCAACAACGAGTATATTAAATTTTATGTTAAAAATGGATTCAATGGTGAAAATCTTGGAAATGTTGGAAAACTTTGGCAGTGATACTCTAAAGAAAACAGCCATTTATGAGTGGCATGAAAAAACCATTACGGGGAACGCGTTTTAACAGCTGAAAGGAGATAATGGAAAAATCGAAGACGGCTCTGATGGCTATACAATAGAGTTCCAGAAATGTTTCGAGAGCTGGATCAAGCGCTGGCATAAGTGCGTTGCAATCGATGGGGAGTACTTTGAAGGGGACAATATCACTTTTGATGAATAAAACTTGTATTTTGAATTTTCTGAATGAATTCCGGGAACTTTTTGATCAAGATAGTATATACTTACCCGCGAGATGAGAACATAATGACTGAACGGCACTCCTCTTTTTTTTACATTTGAATTACTTATATCTTTATCAAAGCCCTACGTATAATACTCTTCTGTTGGCGTGCACATAGTTAACAACGGTATGGACAACGGTATATGGACAATCAATAGCATACAGACTTTATCTCACGTAAGAAAAGAGAATTGTAAATCTGCCTGCTTCGCAAGACAATCTATATGAAGTATATACATCTTATCATTCTCTTTGAAGTGAAATTTTCCATATATGTTTGTCTATAACATGTCTATGTATGTCTGCAACAAACGCAATCTATTTATGATCCATTTTCATCGAATGACATGTTAAATTGGCATAAGCTTAGCCATTTATCTTCCAAACCCTTTATAGACGATAAATATAATGACTGACATTCAATGAAAAGTTATATATTTCAAAGTAACGTTAATGCAAGTCACAAATCTTCAATAATAGTTTGAAGGATTCGAGGAAAATAAAATCACTTCTTCTGACTTGGTATCATTAGTTGTAAATCCGTTGTGTTGAACATATCGAGAACATTGATATATAGTTTTAACGATATTTCTCAGTTCAAAGTCTTCTAACAAAAAAGTATTTTCTTGCAATTCACAGATATAGCGAGAACGGAAATTGCAAAACGACGTAGACGTTTTTCTAAGATTTTGACAAAGTGTGGTAATCTATTATTTTTTTCACAGATGTTCAAAATTTTGGAAACCGCTATCCATTCTTATGGGAAAGTCTTTTTATGGATGTGACTAATTTTTGAATATGTGGTTCTTTCTGTATATGTAATTTCTCGATCAAATATGCGTGCACGCGCGTGTGTAAAAGTGTATATGCTCGCGCTTGTGCGTGTGCATGCGTGCGTTCATATGCGTTCATATGAGTACGTGCTTGTGTACTTACTTTATATTTAATTCTTTGTGGTACAATATTTGAATAGGCTATGTAATGCAATTTTGTGATAACGTTTTGAATAATGAATAATAATGTTTTGAAGGAGAATTAAATAACTACAACTTTGGTTTGAAGAGAAAATCTTTGAAAGAATTGTGATATAAAAATTTCATATAAAAAGAATGAAATTTATTTGAATCAGAATACGAAGATCCTTCAATAGAAATACAAATATATATATATATACTTAGGTTTCATTGTACAAAAATTAAAAACCATTTTGATTATGTTCTTTATTTAATTTGGTATAGAATATAACTTATTGTTAATGCTTGTTGTTGATATCAAATCTGTTATATGAACATCTGTTACATAAAATTTTGTAGAATTTAACTTGGCACTAGTTGTTGGTATCAAATCTTTTAGACGAATGATCATTAGATTTAAGTAAATAACAAATATAATATAACTTAGATTTTACTATTTAATTTGATATAATTTGGTAATTTTTTAACAAAGGACGACTGCGAGTTAAAACCTTTCGAAGATCTCGGAGTCACTATGACCTTGACATATGTGATCACATATGATCACATATGTCAAGGTCATCAGAAAGTCCTCTATACTTCATAAATACCTAAAAGGATACATAATGTATCATTTAAGTTTTATTCGAGAACGTACATTCTTAGCGCTTTTTTTTATCTTTTTTGATGAAAAGTGTGTGTGTGTGTGTGTGTGTGTGTGTGTGTGTGTGTGTGTGTGTGTGTGTGTGT
>NW_012130100.1:711188-716743 GCF_000143395.1 Atta cephalotes | reverse complement strand
AAATAACAATGATCATACGCATATTATTGTGTGTGTGTGTGTGTGTGTGTGTGTGTGTGTGTGTGTGTGGAAAGAGAGAGTGGTGAGAGGTGTGTGATATGGACGTTATTTTGAGCGTGAAGAGTTTGGAAAGAAGAGGAGAAAATTAAAGTGTATAAGCTCACATGGTTGGAAAGAAAAATCAATGGGAATAAGGGATGGTATAGGGACTAAAAATAAACAAGTGGTCCTGTGATGCCAACTATCACTTGGTCATTGGTGGAAGGAATAAAATAGGACACGTATTCCAACAACTGAGCGTTATGAAAGAGGAGAGGAAGATGACTAGCGGAAGAGTAAGCGTCAGATTTGAACAGGAGGAATTGAGAGGATAATATGCGAGACAGGAAATTCCTCAATCGGGGATGGTGATATTGGATGTGAAACAAGGAGAGGACTGGACGGGAAGAAGTCATCGAAGAAGTCTGGGGACAAATCGGAGACAGAGGAGTAAAAAATTTGTAATAGCGATGATAGAATCGAGGCTGGAGGCTGAACGACCGGAATTCTTTCTTGGATCGATGCTTGAATTAGCAGAGATTGTTCTCTAGAATTTTCCGCGATCTTAAAGCGGACATGGGCGGTGAGTCAGTGAGCATTGTTGGGTAACGGTGACGAGAGGCGAAAGAACTGCGTGAACGCGCTAAAAATTGGTCGTTTTTAAAGAAGGAGCATACAAGAAGAGGAGAACTCACAGTGTATTGCAGTAAAATCTAAGACTTACTATTTGGCGATAGCGATGTATCCGAGAGATCATCGGAAAGGATGCCGTCGATTGTGGAATGCTGGCGGCAAGTCCGCTTCGTTAATTTCTCCGGTCAGTCAGTGCCATTGATCTTAAGATGATAGTACCGTTTTGCACTGGCTCTACTGGAGAAAAAGGGCTTCGAGAATCGGATGAAGCCTTTTTCAAAGGTATCAACAATTATAGCTTCCCCAAACTCAGAGAGAAAAATCACCCCGAAGGCCGTGGTTTTTATACTAATCGCTGATATGGATTGGTGGAATAGATTTTGTTAACTAGTAGTAAGATTTTTTCCTTTGCTCTCGGATTGGTCAAGATCTTGGGAGAGGAAAGGATGTTGACCGGAATCTGTAGTATGGAAAAGTATTCTCCTAAATTTTATGACCTTAATATTTATAGGAAAACGCACGCGCAGTACATTAAGAAAGCGCACGTGTAATGTCGGCACAAGACCCAGAATCTATCCCTGAACGTCACGTGTCGCTTCTTAGATTTTGTGAACACGGACTCATGAGAATCGTCCGCGACTTGACCGTTCAAAGTATCTTGGCGCCGGTCTTACGCTTCCAATGACATATTTATTTATTTATTTTTTTTTCGCAATATTCGAGGGGCACAAACTCGTCCTTTTGATCCTATCGCTCGTGCACGTGCATCGATTTTTAGTTTATCTTGGAGCGAGATATATTTACGAGGAGATACTAGAGTCTTCGTTTTAGTTTTAATATGGGAAAAGAAAATTTTTAGTCTTCTCAATTTGTGTGTTATTCGCTGTCTTTTTATTTCAACGAATTCCAGATAGAAAAGAGTCGGCAGAGTCTGCTGGACTAACAATATATTTAAATATCAATATATTTAACAATATGGAACAATATATTTAAATATCATATTATACATTTTTTTTAAAAAACATTAACGAGAGTATACAGAGCACATAAGAGTCAAATGTTAACGAAATATTTTAAAACTTAAAAACTCAAACGAGAAGTATATATAATATAATACTCTCTAATTAATTAAAATCATACATATATATATATATATATATATATATATATATATATATACATATATTACCAGATATGCAAATCGCATATGTTCAAATGTTACATTCGTTGAACGCAGTCGAAGAGATAGATAAAATTATAAACATCGTAATGATGAGAGAGATGTTTTGCAGAGAGACGGAAATTACTCGCAAACGGTTAGATGACCAGTTGTTTAAAATTTCTCGATGTTCTAATAAAGAGTCAAGTTAAAAATAAAAAATAAAAGGAAAAGTAACAAATTTGAATAGATGCATCACTCCAATTGGCCATAAAGTTAAGTTTCGCATATCGAGAAGATGTTCGTCAATTTTTATATTATTAAGCGTCAGTGTTGGTTTATAGTGAAATAATAACGATATCGCAATGGAAAAATTAGTCACAATCTAAAATTAACATTGTATACAGAAAATAATCATTATATAAAGAAAGTATTTAACAAGAGGTATATATATATATGTTTCATATATATGTTTCTGTCACGACAAATGAACACGAACTGACAAATAATAAAATAATTTTGGTATTGCAATGTCAGATTTTGTTTATTAATGGTATGTAAGCTTTATGTAGGCTTTCCGTTTATGGATTTAGATTGTTTTTTGTTTTTCAATGTTTAACATTTCTGAAATCAAACGCTTATTATAACAAGGTTCTTTGTCTAAAATTTTAATGTTGTCCCAATCATGTTTGTGCTGCAATCTATTTCCGTTATCATTAATCGAGCTGACGTGTTCCATCGAATATGACTTTTGTATTCATTGATTCTTGTCTTCAATTGCCTGCCAATTGATTAATTAATTACAGAGTATTATTGTTGGATATATTGCATGTAAATTTCAGCTTTATTCCACGAATGATGCAATCGAGGACAGAAGCAAAGACTTCTGTTTTTTATAATGAGCCACGAATCTTGGATGAGCGTTGGTTACATTTAAGATTAATACGAGTTAAAGATGTAAGTTAAACTTATTAATTTATTAGTTGCCACGCGATGTTTCGGATTAGACGGTAGAGCGAGAATTCTTGATTTTACAACAAAATGATATGAACCGGAAAGAATTATTGGAGATATCTGTCTATCTCCGAATATATACAAATACTCACGATCATTCTCTGAATTGATAGAACCGTTACTTGAGAACATGAGTCAGAAAGATTGTACTAGTTTAACACGAAACACCGCCTATCTTGAAAGCCTATGCCTTACAAAGTCAATATAGACAGAGAAATAATAACTTGAAGTGAATAAATTAAAAGATAGTAAAAAATACAAGATATGAAAATATAAATTTGTGAAAACATTAGTACAAATGAACATTAGTTCATTAACAGAGTCAAATTAATTGATCGTCTTATTAGCACTCTAACCTTCTCTTGTTTTGCTTATATTATCGTCAATTTTAAGTTAATACCTTTAGTCAACTATGTTTACAAATAAAGTTTTATAAATAAATAAATAAATAAATAAATTCTAACAATTCTACAATTCTACAATTGTGAAATTAATTAGATAAAATTAAATTGTAGTTTCTTCGTCGATTGTAAAATTGCCAACTTGGAGTGGCCTTGTAACTTCTCCCTTGGCTGTAATGATGGTAGCATCTCTCAACGTTATCCAAACCTGGATGAATGTCCCGGACTTCTTTTGTAGCAAAATAAACAAAAATACAAATATATGCTTGTTATTTCAAGCATTTTATCGTTTGTCCTCTCGTACAATAACAGGACCAACGTAATCATGCCATGACTTGAACACGGTCGCGACAGTCTTACTCTAGGAGGTGGCAATTCTCCCATCCTAGCTTCCGAAAATGATGCATTTAAAATAGATGATGCATTTTTGAATAATTTTACATGTAACTGAGCGCATCGAACATGGCCAAAAATTTTGTCTTATAGTAGTGCGACAGTGCCCTGCAGACCTGCGTGAAGATTTTGTATGCTTGCTGAATAATTAACTGAGTAAGTCGATGATTTTTCAATAAGATTGGGTGACATCATATGCTAATTCTTTATTCTTCCTCCGCGGATTATGTGCTGATCATCCACAAATGATGGCAATGAACTCAAGGAATTAGATGAGCTAAGCGAAGCTTCCTCCACCAATTATTTAATTTCGTTAGGAAAAGCGCATTTAAACAACAAGGCACACGCAAGGCACTTTTAACTTCGTCATGAGAAATATTTTCGTCCGACTTGCGGATTGCTAAATCGCGACAATTAAGAAATCGTAAACAATAAGCAACAATTCGGCATATTTTGTTCTTTAAGAATTTATTTATTAACTCTGTAAACAGATTGACAATTATTGCTTGCACAGAGGCAGTAATTAAATAAAAGAGGCTTTCCGCAATTCGGGAAACTCGGATTCTGAGATATAAAAATTGATTGTTGGTTACGAATCTTCACGATCTATTAAAAAATTAGGATCATGCTACCACAGCGATGAAAACTGAATATCGTTCGGACACATCAGATCTCTCGAGACAACAGATCTATGGGATTTTCTGACGTCAGCACATGATGCCAATTAGATTGATCTATGAATCTGTACCTCGCTGATTCGCAAAAACTTACGTGAGCAAAATCAAGCCCAAAGCAGCACTAGAATGGAATCTGATCAAAGAAACACATTCGCCATTCTCAAGTCGACGAATGATTAAATTTTATCGATTAATTATGTTATATCACTGCTGCATAGAGTTCTAATCACGGAATAAATACTGTTTTATAGGCGCAACATTAGTTTTTGAACACAAGAGCTTGATACAAAATTCATCATTGGCAGTTCGATGTTGGCACTGCGGATATATACACATGCCCACTGGTTAGCATTACAAAATCCGTGTAATTGGAAATGGTGCTCGTTGTGGATTCTAACACATCGCGGAATATTAAGACTGTTTAATTGACTAAGTTGATTCCGAAAATCTGACCATTTTGTATAAATATTCAGAGGCATAGATTCATCCTAATGAATTTTTAATTGCCAAATTTTTTGCATTATCATTTTAGAAACAATAATAGACTCAATAGACTGAGAGGATCAAATAATTTTGAGATTTCGAATTATTAGATTTCGCATTATGAGCAAGCTATAGTGCTTTAATTAGCAACATCATAAGAAAAATAAGGCTTGCACTGTTGATCAAGTTCGTTCAGAAAACCGGTAATCCAAATAACATCTTTTGCAGTACTCAACGCTATGTACTCAGCTTCAGTAATTCTTAATAATATTATGTTCTGTCTTTGAAATGTCTAAATCACAGTTGTCCCGTTAATAAGAAGAAGAATTAAAAATCATGCATCTACTCTATAAATAGCACAAAAATCGTCCAATGTTGATGTTCAACATTCATTTTTGGACATCGGATATTCTTTTTTGATCCAGAAAAAATCCGTCGAATGTCTGATGTACGTCCATAAGATATATGTTTGACACAACTTTGGATGTTTATAAAATATCCGTTATCGGACTTATTTTGGACATCTTCTGGATTTATTTTGGACTTCTTCTGGACTTATTTTGAACATTTTCAGAATTCATTTTTGGACTATTTTGGATCTATTATACGGAGTCCTAATAAATCCAAAATAGTTCCAATAATAATTTTATCTCAAACATGTATCAATTGTAATCATTTTTTAGACAGAGCTATTATATATATTGCATATAATACATTTTATATATATATATATATATATATATATATATATATATA
>NW_012130100.1:710285-711168 GCF_000143395.1 Atta cephalotes | reverse complement strand
TATTATTATATATATATATATATATATATATATATATATATATACACATATAATTTAAAATTTGAATATTGATATTCATTGATATTCATTGATTTTCATATAAATTAATATTTAAAAAATGGTATATATATATAATTATGAGATGCTTAATATTGAAACAGACTTTGCATAACTGGAGGCGTGCGATAATCCTGTATCCTTTGCAAGAGAATCTGATGAGGAAGAGAACTTCTTTTATAATTTTTTTTATAATATAATAGACTTTTTTTTGGAACTTTGTTATTATCAATGTTGGAAGCCAATTCAGACATAAATTCTTTTTTTGCTTTCTGCCTAGCTATTCGATAGTTGTCTAAAAAATGTGTAAATATTTATATTATTATAATGGAAAATAATAAATAACATGTTATTGATTAATTATTATTAAATAAAGAAGCAATATGCATTTAAATATAAATGTTATATTTATATATTAACCAAAACTATTGTTTCTAAAAGTTGTAATATGAAGGCTTAGCATGTATTAGGTTCGGTTTTTTGATTGCTGCTATAATTTTTTCCATTTGGAACGGCGGCCAATAATATTTTTTATTAATAATCCAGGTTATTGGGACAGCTTCAATGGTCTTCTCGTCAATAAATTGTACAACTGTTCATGTTTTCTCCATATTTCTGTTTTCTCCATATATATATTTAAAATTATTTTTGCATTTAAAAATTTAAGCAGTATTTATTCCAACATAAAGAAGTAAATATTTATAATTATATAGAAATTATATATAGAAAATCTTCCATCGCATGTATACCCTTCGTTTCCAACCGCTTACACACACACACACACACACACACACACACACACACACACACAACAACAACACACACA
>NW_012130100.1:689695-706601 GCF_000143395.1 Atta cephalotes | reverse complement strand
TAACCTTCCGCAAATGACGAGAATTTGGCTCGTAAACTGACATTTTCAATCGAGAATAACTTTATGATGCAGACACAAATCGACTAATGTTTCTATGATGCAGACACAAATCGATTAATGTTTCTATGGGGTTATTATATGTTGACAAATGCCCAAGTTTATTGTATGACATCTATGATCTATTTATTTCGACTACCACTTACCGCTAAAACCATAGGAAAACGGCGGAAGCAAAGTTGTACACCTATACAATTATGAGAATTGATAGGTGGACTATTGAAATGTAGATTCAAAAATTCAGGCTCATTATTTTTTATTTTTAAATTATGATTTATACAGTAATTTCTTTCAGTTACGACTAATAATTTGTTCTAATTCCTTATTATTTTTGTGAATCATCTTTGTATATATATATATACATATATATACATATATAGATATATTTCTCTTTGATTTATTAATAACTTTGATAACTTTATTTTGATATTTCAGATATTTGACGAAAGGATAATTTTGTTTTAAGTTTTCCGCAGCATCACAAATAAACAACAATTTTTTAAATAATTCCCAGCAATATTAAATGCATCGAGTCTGAAAAATCACTCACCATATTTATATTAGGAATCGACTCAAGTATTGTATCTGTATGATGGTAGTTTTAATCGAAAATCATTATCTGTTCTTAAATACAATTATTCAAATACGGATAAATTATCCTATTCCAGTAATATTCATCTTTAATAGTGCACTTAGAAGTAGTATCCCGAAAGGCCTTTTGTGTAAGTAATAAAAGTTTTTGCAGGGACATCACACATAAAGATCTAATTTTAAAAGAATAAATGATCTTTAATTTTTATGCATGTAAAGTTAAATTTTTTCCTTTTTCTGTAAAAGATTGTAAAAGGACATTGGCATCTGCAGGCTTTGGTAAATTCCAACTACATCTATTTTATTATAATTTTCAATTAAATTGCATAAAATCGGATAAACTTAACTACTTGAACTTTTACATATGGCAAACTATCAATATTAATGTTAACTTTAATATAATGTAGATTTTGAAAAGAACATCACGATAAAAGTGTCGATGTTTAGACCGAATTATTTAGACCGAAATGATAGTATCCTGGTGAAATGACGTTTGTATTCATTATCTTAGGAGTTCTTAATAAAATGCGAGTATCTTTAGGAAATAGATATTTACATTGTATAACAGATATTAATTCATTTAACACGATTATTTTTATTAGTTATATTATTTTTAATTGTCCATATTTGCAAGCAAGGTATTATAGAATTTGGAAAATCTGCAATTACAGGTTCAAAATTATTCACAAAATGAATATGTTCTGTATCATCATCGGAATTACTGTCTGAATTATAATTATTAAAGCCTTCTAAATTACTATAGTCATTATATGCTGAGAATTATCACTGTCTTCATAATTTAATTTATTATTATTCTCTAAATTATTCTCTAAATTATTATTTAGAACTAAAAGTGGATTGTGTTTTAATAATGGTGCATTATCTTTATATTGAACAGTATTAATCATCGAATTAATTATTTTTTGTGCTGTTCGATAATATTTTTTTCTTATTTTTGAGACACATTTTTAAGATAATTTTGAGATTTTCCTACATGTTTGTGATTATATAGATCACAAGTTTGTTATTGTATTGATCGATGACCGTGACAATGCTTTTTTCTAAAGATTTGTAATAAGTTTGAAAAATAAACTGAAAACACATAATGAAAACACATAATGAAATATTAGTATAGTTCAATCAATATTTGTATAGTTACATTTATGCATTTAGATACACATGCATACTACTTATATATTGAGAAGCTATCGAATTATATTGTTTTCTACATCATAAATTGTTACAATATAGAAAATATTAGAGAACAATAATTCAGTAGAAGACAATCAATTTGTAAAGTAAAAAGCTATACAATTATACTAATTACTTAAAAAATTTTGCTTTATCAAAATTTTATATTATATATAAATATTTATATTATATGTAAATTATAAATTATAACGAATAACTACATAAAACTATTATTACGTTATATGTATTATGCTAGGTCTACAATGAATCAGTTGTTGGACGTCTTAAGTCTCAGAGGCTTATCTATAATAATAAGTCATAAGTAATAAATCAGAAGTTAGAAGCTAGAAATTGATCAATCATAGTCGATTATTCTTCTTTAATTCGATGTGATTTGATGCAATTTCTAACTTCTAACTTCTGATTTATTATTAGTTAGGTTATTTACAGGTTAAAAGACATTATAGAAAATCTCTATAAGTAAGTAATAATGATTTTTCGTATCCACGAGTTAATTATACTGTGAATTATTTGGCTCAACCAAGTAGAAAGAAAGAAGTTGAATTTGGTCAGTTTTAACAAAATCGATAATCTTATACTATAGTCATACAAGTTGGCTGTTGCCCAACTTCATCAATTCACCGATAAAAAACTTAGAACTTATCATATCGACTCATACTCCGGACTTATTTAATAAAAGTATTTTACTTTAATAAATTAGCAGTTAAATATAATCGATAATCCAAATTTTTGCGCTATTCAAAGATGTATTCATTGGTATTCACTAACTTATTTTAACCAGTAAAAGGCCGAAGAACCAGGCCGAAATCAGAGTTCACGCATCATGCGATCCTGTCAAGTCCAGCCAAAAAAGGAGAATAAAAGGAATAGTCATGCAAAGAAAAGCTATCTTCATATGTGATTCAGCGTTGATGCTGAGTGACTCTTCTTTAGTATATGAGTACTTCCTTTATCTTTTTTAAATTGTTGCATTTGAATTCTGGCATCATTGATCTTAATATATTTATTTCAGAACTTTAGCCGCAGCCAGTTGTGGGATTCTCTAAGGGCCGATTGTTCCATCTTTCGATAAATTTTACCTGTTAGATAAATCTCGTAATCCGCGCACGTGATTAGGTAATCTTGCTACTTACCTAACAGATAAACTTTATCCAAAGAATAAAACAATCGGCCCTAAATGTTTTATCGATAATTGTTGCTATTGTTAACTAACGACAACCAATGAGCTCCGCATTCTTGTCTTGTCATTGGCTATCGCTACTTAACTGTCGGTAGGCGTGTAAAGACAATGGTCACGTTCAGCAGACTCAACTGTTCTGTGAGCGCTTGCTGCTATTGGTGTATCCTTTTATTATCCAAGGGCAGCGAGCATTCATGGATCCGCTGCATAACAGCTGAATCTACTGAACATGACCAGTTATAGAATAGGGGCCCTATTTTTCTCTCAAAAAACGCTGATTAATTATTTTTTCAAAATATTAGTCGTTCAATATAATATATATACTATATATATATATATATATAATATAATATATATATAATATATATATATATATATATATATATACATACATACATATATATGTATAATGTATTTGTTTATTTTGCAACTGTTGGAAGTTTTATATTCAATTTAAGTCCATGGACGTATGGACATAAATTAAACTTGTGAAATGTATGTCTATAAAATATCTTGTGCTGTCTGGATACGTGTATCGTTGCAACTTGCAATATTTGCGTCAGTATATTCTACGACCTGTGTATTATTATTAGGTGTATAACTTTGCTTCCGCCGTTTTCCTATAGATGGCTTTAACGGTAAGTGGTGGTCGAAATAGATCATAGACTTTATACAATAAACTTGGGCATCTGTCAACATAACCCCATAGAAATATTAGTCGATTTGTGTTTGCATCATAAAGTTATTCTCGATTGAAAATGACAGTTTACGAACCAAATTCTCGTCATTTGCGGGAGGTTTTAATTTTTTGCTTCAATATGAAGAAATCTGCGGCTGAGGCTCATCGAATGCTCTCAAATACTTATGGTGAGGCCGCTATTAGTGAAAAAACGTGTCGTGAGTGGTTTCAATGCTTCAAGAACGGTGATTTTGACATCCAAGGTCATGCTCTGTATTTGGTGGGACCAGCTCGGCGTAGTGTATTATGAACTGTTAAAACCGACTGAAACAATCACAGGCGATCGATATCGAACGCAATTGATGCGTTTGAGCCGAGCATTGAAAGATAAACGGCCGCAATGCAACGAGAGACATGATAAAGTGATTTTGCAGCATGACAATGCTCGACCCCATGTTACGAAAGTGGTCAAGACATACTTGGAAACGTTGAAATGGGAAGTCCTACCTCACCCGCCGTATTCTCCAGACGTTGCTCCCTCTGACTATTACTTGTTTCGATCAATGGCACACGGCCTGGCTGACCACTTCCGGTCTTATGAAGAAGTAAAAAATTGGATCGATTCGTGGATAGCCTCAAAAGATGACCAGTTTTTTCGACGCGGGATTCGTACGCTATCCGAAAGATGGGAGAAAGTAGTGGCCAGCGATGGACAATACTTTGAATTATAAATGTATAACCAGTTTTTTACAATAAAGCCTCGAATTTCGGAAAAAAAACGGCGGAAGCAAAGTTGTACACCTAATATTTTCACTAGAATACGTTAGGGAATAATCTATAGTCCCCATGTATATAATGCATGATACGTTTAACATCCGATCAGTGAGAATGATCGAAATGCATTAAATATCTGTTAATTTGTTCGATCGCATAAATTATGTCAAGTCTATTAACCGTGGCAGGAAATAAAAGTGAGCCCACCGCACAGTGAGTCGAAACACAGGACATAGAGTAAAATTATTTTTTTGTTACAAAAAGCTTCAAAACTGATTCTAATTATTGTTTAAAGCTTGCTTCAACTTAATTTCAAGTATAAATAGAACCTAGAATGCACTTTATTGTTTATGTAAATTTTAACAATGTGTAGATTAGAAATTATGGAGAATTAACGTATATTCGTATAATCTTTACACAATGCTGTATATAAATGCTTATATTTACAATGTTTACAATGTTTCTTTTTTGTTGCATTTGTTTATAACAAAAGTTATTGAAAACTATTATTAATATTCAAAATTTATTCCATTAAAATAAAAAACTTAATGTTTCTAAATGCTTTTTTAAACTACAAAATCTATCTAAAAAGATATAAAAAAAGATATAAAAAAAGTTTCAAAGAGTTCCAAACAATTTTTTTTCAATATGTAAAGGATCTTCTTAGGAAACTATCTGTTCATTCTGATTTTGCCCCTTTTCTGAGAAAAAAATACTTTTATGTGCGCAAATTTTAACCCTTCGCGTAGTGAACTGAAGTACAATATGATAAAACTCGACCATAGAACTTTAATCGTTGTGAAACTATGTTTTTTGTCAAAAGTGAAGACTGGAAGTTTTCAGAATTATTAATTTTCAACATCGAGTATATTCAGTCTTCTAATACTCCTAAGTCAAAAGAAGATAAAAGTAGCGAATCCGAATCCATTCACTACATTAATGCGATTGAAGCCATCCTTTTCTTCGATGATAAAATATTAACATACTTTATTGAAGAAGCAAACTCCATGTTGCCTGTGGAAGCTGAATTTCAATTTACAAAAATTATTATAGAATGAGAATTATAGGCGAAGCCCGCTGTACAATTTAAGATCAAGATTTGACAGTATATCTCAACTAACAAAATATCTAGAGCAAGTTTATGGCTCATCAAAAAATATTTGTCAGTTGCAAGAAGAATTAGACAGTATCAAAAGAATGAGAAAGATGTAGTTACTTACACGAATAAAGTTAAAATCCTGGGGAAACAAATATTAAAAGATCCAGGAAACTTTCTCTCTAATCAAGACATCAAACTACCATTAGAGAAGAATATGTGTAAATATTTCATTAGAGAATTAAAACCGGAGATCGAACAGAGAATAGCGAGAAATTTAAATGTTCAAGAAACCGTAGCTGATGCTTTGAGAATAGAAAGGGAGCTACACTCAATGACAGATTTATGACAAGAGTACAGTAACACAGTAGGAGAGACAGTAACATAGGAGAGACAGTAACACAGCAAGTAAAATATCAGATACTAATAAATTATGCGAAATGTGTCAAATTTGCTATAAAGAAGAGCATTCTGTCTCTAATTGCAGAAAAATATTGATTTTAATATGTCATTATAAAAAACGTGGGCAAAAAGCGCCGATAAATGTCGTCTTCGCGACTCTCAATGACCTGTTAATGTAATACAAGGAAATAATATTATTTGTTAACTTTGTTTCAAATCTAGTCATAATGCTAAATTTTGTAAGTAGTAGTAATACTAACAACAATAATCAGAATAAGCCTGGTCCCTCTATCTATCAGTGATATGATAAGTCTGGTCATTCGGCCAGTAATTATTGGAAAAAACGAGCAACGTAATTTGAAGAATAAGACAAAAATTGTTTGTCAGATTTGCAATAATTTTGGACAAGTCGCCAAAAACTGTTAATCTAAGATAAGACAAGATGCTACATCTTTAGACTTGCTGTTCTGTCGCTATTGTAAAGAGCAAAAGCATCTTCTTGACAACTGTGAATTACGCATCGCAAGTAACAACAGAAGGCGAGTAAATAATCAGGAAAACTCCGATGGGGACTGAAAATCGGGTATGCAACAGAGGTTTGCACGGATCTCACACCTGCCACAAAAAACCCAGTAGGTAAAAATATGGCAGAAGTACAACCGGTAAAACTCGACAAACAGTCACGTGCCATTCAGGTAAAGCTTTGTGAATCCATTTCCATATATAACTTTTATTAGACACCGATTCAAGGTCAAACATAATTAAAGAAAATTTTATATCAAGAGATACCACTGTCAATCATAATAATATATTAAAATTAAATGGGATAAAGTTCTGTCTTAAATGGGGAATGTTCTGTACTATACTCTTGGAGAAATTACTTTATCGCTTTTTGAAAATAAAGTAACTTTTCATATTGTATCATGATTTTCCAATCACACAATCAAGCATATTGAGTAATGATTTTTTTCAAACAGATCTCCTTAAAAAAATAGATCACGCGAAGGGATATCTAGACATATCAGGAATTATTATATTCTTCTTTTCTCCAGAAACCATCACAGCATCTCCGCGAACAGAATCATTGTTCTACGTGAGAATAGAAAATCCCGAGATAAAAATAGTATATCCCAAAAATAGAGATAGTCCATGGAATTTATTTAGGGGATAGCCATAGTAGAAAATATCTCTGAAGGAAAATGTTATAAGTACTCTAGACAAAGAAGTGGAGGTCCAAGTACTAAAGCTCAAGCCTTGAGCTTTAATCCTTTAAAAATATTATTTGATTACTACGAAGATTATTGAGTAGAGACTGCGGATATACAGATCAAATTTGTATATCCAGAAAACAATTAAGAATATTGTGAGATATTCGACAGCGCAAATGATACTATAAATAATAAAGAAGACGTAATGTCGAAAGATAACGGGGAAATTGCAATTAAGGAGAATATAATAACTAGCAAATCAAAACAAGGGTGAGAATAAAATTGAAGAGACAAACCAAGGTATAAATTTAAATAAAAATTTTAATCTAGAGGAAGATTTTCAATCCTCCGAGACTCTAGATTCCCAAATCCTTGGAAGGGGATATCAAACCCTTCCTGACAATTTATCCAATTCCAAAATCTTTGAGAAAGTTTCCAAACCTCTTCTGAAAATTTATACAATCCTAGTGTTCCAGAGGAAGTCTCCATACCTGGTAAATTCTATGGTACTCCTGTTGATTGCGAGGAGGGAAGTAATCAAATCTACCTACGCAATACGACTCAATCTTATTTATAAAAATCAAAAGGAACACATTAACGCCTAAAAAAAGAATAAAATTCCCGATTGGAATATCCACAGATAATAAAAATAAAACCTCATATATTACATTGGAAGAACTTATGAAAAGAATACAATCACGTAATACTAATGTTAAATCCTCTTACAATTGCAAAAAGAAAAATAACACGTCTTCGAAAATTCTTGCATCAACGCAAGTTAAATCCCAAGAAATAATAGAAAAATTTATGCGCAAGCATAAGTCAAAATAGAAAGAGAGAGAGTAAAAAAGAATAAAATATCGTTCGAATGTTTTACATTGTCAACGGAACCTAATAAGAATAGATTTACAGAAATTGGAATTGTGGAATTATTACGCTTAGAATACTTAAATGCACAAGAAGAGAAAAGCATAATGAATCTTATATCTAATATCTTATATCTAACAGTCAAGACAGATTTCATATTCTTGGAGAAAGACTAATTGCAACTAATGTATTGCAGCATTAAATACCTACAACAGATCTATAAACACACATGGTTGATCTATAAACACACAATAATACAGATTTCTTAAAGAATTTCAATAAAGCAATTTCATAAAGAGAAAATAAATAAGCAAGTCGAAAAATTACTAGAAGGAGGCATTGTAAAATCTTCTTACAATACAATCGCCTTACAATACGTCCATATGGATATTCCGAAAAAAGAGGACTCGAAAGGAAACAAGAGATGAATGGTATTAGATTTCCGCGCTCTGAACGAAAAAAATGTCGGAGAGGAATATCCATTACCTGAAATTGTTGACATTTTAGACCAATTACGAGCACGATATTTTTCCGTGTGTGATTTAGCTCAGGATTTAAATAAAAATAGATCCTGCAAAACCTTTTACAACTCCTTTCGGGCATTCGATTGCATGCCGGATTAAAAAATGTTCCCGTCATCTAGAGATTAATGGATCTGGTTCTATCAGGATTACAAGGCCAGGAATTATTTGTTTATATGGATGATATTGTCATATATGTCGCATCATTAGAGGAACACAAAAGAAAATATAATTTATTAATAGATCGACTTTATAAAGCTAATCTAAAATTAGCCAGACAAATGCGAATTTTTGAAAACAGAAGTAACATATTTAGAGTACATAATCAGCAAGGATGGAATCAAACCGAATCTTAAAAAATTAGACGCCATAAGGCATTTTCCGAGATCTAAAACTCCGAAAAACATTAAACAATTTCTGGATTATCGCAGCAGGATATTACCGCAGATTTATACCAAGTTTCTCGAAATTAGCAATGCCAAACAAATTTATTAAAGAATGACACGGCTTTCGAATCTGTTCAAGAAAAATCATTCGAGATATTAAAACAAAGATTATGTATTATGAAGAGCCTTTTTTATCCTGATTTCTCAAAATCTTTTATTTTAACAATAGATCCACTTCTGGAATAGCCGTGAGAGACATCTTATCATAAGGCGAAATAAATAAAGACCAACCAATAGTATACGCTTCACGAACCTTGACCGACAACGAATTAAAATGTGATACAAATATAGGGTGTATAAACTTAAATCCGCTGTTTCCTCATAGGTAGCATTAGTGAGCGTACAAAGCTGGGAACACACATCTGTCAACATTAACCAGAGCACATCATCAGCAATTTCATACAACAACATACATTTTTTCTTTCGTAAACATGTCTAGTTTTTGCTAAAAAAAAAGCATATGCGGGAAGCTTTGCTTTTCTGTTTCAATTTGAAGAAATCGGCTGCCGAATCGCATCGAATGCTTGTGGAGGCCTATGGCGACAATGCTTTATCGGAAACAATGTGCAGAGATTGATTTCGCCGGTTCAATGACGACAATTTTGACCTGAGTGACAAGAAGCGTGAAAATCGGTCCAGGAAGGTTGAGGACTGTCAATTGCAGACTCTTTTGGACGAGAACGATACCTAATCGCAAAAAATGCTTGCCGAGCAATTGGGTGTTTCTCAAGCAGCCATTTCCATGCGGCTACATGGGGAAGGTTCAAAAGATTGGAAAATGGGTGCCACATAAACTGAACGATAGGCAGATGGAGCGACGTCAAAACACATGCCAAATTCTGCTTGCCAGACAAAAAAGAAAGTCATTCCTGCCGGATTGTGACAGGCGATGAAAAGTGGATCTATTTTCAGAATCCTAAACGCAAGAAATCTTGGATCCCGTCCAACATCAACATTTTCCTCAATACTAAATCGCTTCGGAAGACGATGCTGTGCGTTTAGTGGGATCAGGAGGGTGTCATCTACTATGAGCTGTTAAAACCTGGTGAAACTGTTAATGCTCACCGCTATCATCAACAACTGATCAATTGCTCTGCGTGAAAAAAGGCCGCATTATCGGAAAAGACATGACAAGCTGATTTTCCTCCACGACAACGCACCATCGCACACGTCAACAATGGTCCAAAACTACTTGGAGACACTCAACTGGGAAGTGCTATCCCATCCCGCTTACTCACCAGACCTGGCACCTTCTGACTATCACCTGTTTTCGATGCATCGTCGATGGGCCACGCGCTCGCTGAGCGGCACTTTGATTCTTACGAAGACGTCCGAAAACAGCTTGATGAGTGCCTCGAAAGATAAGGAATTTTTTTGGCGTGGTATACACAAATTGCCCGAAAGATGGGAAAAATGTATAGTTAGCGAGGGCAAGTACTTTGAATAAATTTGTTTTTGCTTCCTAGGAAAAAAAAATGTGTTTTTCTGACTAAAAAACAGCGGATTTAAGCTTATACACCGATACATGAGTGCGAGAGTTATAAAACTATAATAATAGATGTATACTATAATAATAGATGTATTCGTATACGGATATACGTTGCGTACTGTGTATGGATGATCGATGTATCCGCTAGGAGCATATGGAACTCGGTCACTCAACTTTTATTATATCTGGGGAGTAGGCCATTCAAACAAAAGAAACTTTGCCTCGGCACCCGCCGAGACGGAACCTAACAAATTTAAATTTTAATTAAGCTTATAAAATTTTCTGACAAGATGGAAAAGGCCTGACCCCCCTCCTCTTCTTCCTAAAGGGGAGCATGTCTATTCTCCTAATTTCTAACGGAAAAACTCTACTTATACCCTTGAATTAAAGGGTTAAAATCAGGAAGAACAAGCATAACCATTTTTGTTGAAATTCTTCTCTATTGACGCTTCTTATTGTCTCTCTTTACATTTGACATTAACTATATCATGTAGCTATTTACCTTTCGTTATTTACAGATCTCTTACAAATTACAATGGAGATCGCCATTCTTAACACAAAATACCTAACATGTAGTCCTTTGAACTCATTTTCCCTATTTTGGGTACAACTTAATAACAGTCAAGAAGATTTCAAGAATCTGATAGAAGATTTCACTCGCAGAATGACGCGACGAAGTCGGTTTCTATATCAGCGAGTCTACGATGTTCGCTTAGACAAAATAGTTGTTATACAAGAAGGATCAGGACAATAGTTGTTATACAAGATGGCATCGAGATGTCGTATTCCAGAGAAGACGGGACGGTCTTAATCGGTTTAAGGAACTGGAGCCGCTTTGTGGAACAAAGCTATATCTGAAATTTATATACTTGAAGATAGGTTTCGCGAGTTATCCCTTGTGAATTAGCATATATCGGACCTTTTCAGCTAAGGAACACGTGGCTTCGAGCAAGGGAATTAATCAAATTTTTAATTAACCGACGCGAGGTGTGGATTAGCATCGTAGAAGACGTGGAAGAAGAAGCAGCGATAGTGAACTTAGAAATAAGGAATGAGTGTGGGACCGAAATGGAAAATGTTAAGGACATACTTACAGATTTAAGGCACGTACAGCATACAGAAGAGATGTTAGAACTCGTGCATCTCTATTTAATAAGTCACATAGAAGTAATAAGTCACATAGAAGTATTAAGGTTAAAATTATGAATACCGCCACATCCCAATACACATAACTATATATATATATATATATATATATATATATATATATATATAAATTTTTGGTTCGTAGCCCTTTTGTCTTTAATATGTTTCTAAATTATTGAGCCATTATATGGTACTATTATATATTTTTAATATATGCAGGCGAAATTATGCATCATGCTCATAAATATTCATGCTCACAATTCTTTTCCTTCTTTTTTCACCTTTTCCTTTATTAGAATTCATTTTGGTATCAATATTTGGCAATTTATTTAAGGAATTATATAAATTGATTAAACTAACTTGGGAGTGCAAATAAGTTTCCGCCGTTTTTTATCAAAAATTAAGCATTTATGAAAGAACGGTACATAATGTTTTATTCAAAACCATCGCTAGCCACTACTTTTTCCCATCTTTCTGATAGCATGTGGATACCGCGTTGGAAAAACGCTTCATCTTTTGAGGCTATCCAATCATCGATACAATTTTTAGTATCTTCATATGATGTGAAGTGCTGCTCAGACATGCGTCATCGGAACAAGTGGTAGTCGGAAGGAGCAATGTCTGGAGAATACGGCGGGTGGGGTAGAATTCCCATTTGAGTGTTTCTAAGTAGGTTTTGACCGGCGCCGCAACATGTGATCGAGCATTATTATGCAGGAGAATAATTTGTCATGCCTGAAGTAGTAGTGATCGCGTTTTTCCTTGAGTGCTCGGCTCAATCTCAATTGTATTCGGTAGAGAGTCCCAGTAATGGTCTCATTCGGTTTGAGCAACTCATAATACACGACACCAAGCTGATCTCATCAAATACACAACATGAGTTTTTTTCCATGAATATTCGGCTTGGCTGTCGATGTTGAAGCAGGTGGTCCCCATGATTTCCTCTTCTTTCGATTATCGTAGTGGATCATTTTTCATCACCAGTGACTATGCAATGCAAAAAACTCTTTCATTTATGCCTGGCAAGCAGTATTTCACATGTGAAAAATCGGCGTTCAACGTTTTTCGGCTTCAGTTCATATGGAACCCAATTCCCTTGCTTTTAAATCATTCCCAATGATTTCAAATGATATGAAATTGTTTGTTGAGTCACTCCTAATGTAAGTGCAAGTTCTTTTTGCGTTTGGCACGAATCTTCATCCAATAATGCTTCCAATTCCGTGTCTTCGTACACTTTCGGCCTTCCGCCTACGTTCTTTGCCTTCGATGTCAAATTCACCGTTCTTAAACTTTTGAAATCATTCACGACGACTTCTCTCACTTAAGGCAGCATCACCATTTTGCTTCTACAAGCAATCTATGAGGCTCAGCTGCAGATTTCTTCAAATTAAAGAAGTAAATCAAAAGTTCCCGCAAATGACGCTTATTCGGCTCAAAACTCGACATTTTCGTAGAAAAAAAAATATATGATGCTGATACAAAATCGCTAATATTTCAAGGTTATGGTGTTGCCGGATGTCCAATCTTACGATATGTCGTTTTACATCAAACAATTTTAACTATAGTTTATTAGTGGCGCCGTCTTTTGCAAACGGCGGAAACTTATTTGTACCCCCAATAAACATTAGAATTCGAATAAAATTTCTAAATTCTTGTCTAAAATGCGACATAGTCCCTCCATACTTATATAAGCTTACAAAATGTGATGATTATTCACTTTATAATAGCATTTCATACAAAATATTCAATATAAATATCCGATACTTGCAAAGATCCAATTAAATCATGTAAAAATTATTAGAATTAAAAGACGTCTACCAAAGTTTACATATCGCTAGGCTCAATATCTTTAATGTATCTATCACAATTTCTGATGTTTTCCATAGAGAATGAGTTTTTTACTCAGATTACTTCAACAGTTTTTATTTTTCAACATATGTGAATAGAAATATACAAAAAAATTGAGTGGTTATGAACAAAAAAATATATATTAATTAAAGCCAAAATTAAACCTATTTCATTTGTTCAGTCTAATGATCTACATAATAATTGTAATAACAAAAGTGTACTCACTGGTTCGGATTTATATAATACTAATATTGCTCATTCTTATCAGGACATTGTAAGAATTCACATCCATCCAAAAGATTTCTATGAGGCATCTCCTCTCGATATTTTGCATGATAAATGGTTTATGAATCTGAGCAACATTGACATTCCTTTGGAAATACCTATTACAATTGGATGAAAACTTCTGATTAACAAAGATAATAAAGAAAAATCTCTTGTCGAATTTATCAAACATATAGAGAATAACATAACTGGCCAAAGAACATTGTTAATTTTGTTAGAAATAATTCTATTCCAATTCTTAACAAATTCTACAACAATTTTCCTTCTCCAATTTTCTATAAAGAAAAAAATTTCTGAATGGCTATGCCTGACTAATAAATTCATCAATAACCCTCCTGACATATTTATTACAAATGCCGAATTGCCAAAGGTAATGTTATTGTTGCTCTTGACAAGAACACTTATATATTGAAAATGGAGGAAATTCTTTCTGATATAGAGATTTATCAAAGAATTCAAAAAGATCCGATAAATAAACTGAATCAAGATTTGCGTGCATTTCTCACGAAATGGAAGTGCAAGGAATTTATTGAGAATTCCACATATCGAGGATACTCACAACGGACGGAAATATTCCCAGTGCGGATGGATTAATAAAAATTCATAAAGCTGATAACCCATTGAGAATTATTGTTTCTTTGTTAAGCAGTCTACTTTACTATTTTTCACTTTATTTATATAACATTATCAAAAAGAGTATACCAAATGCTCCAAGCCACATTAAAAATAGCTTTCGTTTGTTTGACATATTAAATGGCAAACAATTAGAATTTGACTTTTGGCTTCTTTTGATGTTGTGTCTCTCTTTATAATATAAATATATTACTATAAATAAATATATACCTATTGATTTAGCAATTAATAGCATTAATAAAAGATGGGATCATATTTTAATGAAGACAAACATTTCTAAAGAAGAATTTATTATTGCAGTCAATTTTATATTAATTCAACCTTTTTTTCAATTAAAAAATTTATAAATAAGTATTTGGCATTCCGATGGATTTACCTATTTCGAGTTATCGCCCATAATTGCAGATATTGTATAATAATGCAAGATCTTGAAGAGGTGGCGATCATAAAATTACAAATACCATCATTGTTTTATTTCCGATATGTTGATGATATCCTTTTTGCATTTCTAACATGATCAATAATACACTAAACATTTTCAATTCTCTATACACAAGAATACAGTTTACTATGGATGTTGGTGTTGACGAAATGTGTTTTCTTGATACAATAATTATTATTGACAATCAGAGAATCATTTTTGATACATATCACAAAGTTATCTTTTTTCCTCAATTTCTGCGAATCATCCTCTCTGCCACAAAAGAGGCACAATTATCAGTTTTTTAGACAAAATATTCTATCCGGTATACCCTCGCTTTCAATAAAAAAATTTGATCGACACAATTTTTTTTGAAAATGGTTATCCTCTCTCCTTTTTTTTCAATAGAACAAAAATTAAAATTTTATTAAATAAGAATATTACACATAATTTATAAATCAAAGAAGAATATTTTTAATTCCTTATGTACATTCCATCTCAGAAAGTTTTCTACCTATTTCTAACATGTTTCATTGTAAACTAGCTTTCATCATTATCAATATCTTAAAAAATTTTATTAAGAGCGATAAAGATAAGTTGAAATTGCTTTCAAATCAAAATATTATATAGTACTAGATTGCGCGAACATATTTCAGATATTACTAAAAAGACAGATTCTCCATCTGTTATATCAGATCATCGTGTTAATTTTAATCATAATTTCAGATGAAATGATGTAAAGATTTTAGACAGTGAATCTTCTTATAACAAAAAATGATACGAACGCGAGACGGTCGAATATAAGAAGCAATTTTTAGCCGTCTTTTCACATAGTTTAATGCATCAGAGTACCATGCATAATCAAACAAGAAGTACAACTTGCAATAAGGTAGCGTGCGTACAGCTTGCAGAGGATTGTCCGAGCTGTATCGTCGAATCATTTATACATGCTGACATCTGGAGCACATCTGGACGCCGGATGGGACATACCATCAGTTTTCTCATGGATCCAAGATTAAGGAAATAATCTCTGAGCCATTAAAATGGTCTTAACATTAGAAATATGTGACTTTAATATTTCGTGTTCAGCAACACTTATGCAATTTTCCCTTTATTACGACATAAAAAAAAAAGGAAAAGAAAGGGAAAAAAAGGGGAAAAACTTTATTTTGTATATTTTATACAAGAATATATAGAGCAAACATAGCGAATATCTTATGCGCAAGATAATTAGGTTCAGATAATTCGATAAATTGAACGAAATGTTACTATCTTTTGTTTTCTTTTTTTAACAGAAACAAAACTTAATGAATCACTTGCTCGTCGATTATAGTATATACAAAATGGCAGGACCCTGTTATGGCAACTTCTATTGGGACAGCACCAGGTGAGGGAAGCTTATTCAACAAGAGACAATCTGTGGTATGCTTATAAATATTGTATCTAACGAAACTTCAATGTGTTATTACACGGGAAAACCGTCTGATATATCAACAATATGACAACTACTTCAAGTAACGCAACAAAGTAATGGTAATAGCCGAGGATGTGACAACTGTCTCGGCTGCCTCAAACAGTTTCAGCAAATTAGTAAAAATCCCTATACGAAAATACGTTTAGATTTAGGATGAGAATTACCAATAATCAGCATGCCAACCAGCAACATGAGTTCATCTGATGTTTGATGCATAAACATTGCGATCGATGACAAACAAGTGATTCTTTCCCTTTTTCTGTCATCGTTGATGTTTATTTCTTTCAGTTCCAACAATTGAAATGACTAATTATATAAGAAAGAAAAGTGAGACAAATTACACTTGTATTGCGACGATTATTAATATAAGAGAAATATATTAAGTTATCACAAACACCTATATAAGCATATGTATAAACACACACACACACACACACACACACACACACACACACACACACACACACACACACACACACACACACACACACACACACACAACGAACAAAGAAAGAAAGTAAAATAAATATTATTAATAATTAATTAATTAATTATAATTAATTAACTTAATTATTAA
>NW_012130100.1:681697-689675 GCF_000143395.1 Atta cephalotes | reverse complement strand
AATTAAAATTTAATATAATTAATATATATAATTATTTATTAATAACAAAANAATAATATATATAATTAATATATATATATATATATATATATATATATATATATATGGATCAATTCCACGTCAACTCTACCTCCCTGCCCAAAATTGTACGCAACCAAATGTAACTTATAGGGTAACAACAGTTAGGTTGAAACTTCTAGTTTTCGATGCTATGTGGCGATATTTTGAAAAATATCAAGTAATAACCTTGATTTTGTTGTTAAATAGAAAAAATGTTTTTTATTGTTCCAATCTTCATTATTTTTTTGAAAATAAGGCATAATAGTTATTTTCAATGTAATTTTGTATGCTAAATCCAAATCTGAAATTAAAATTAACCAATAATATTTGAGTTGCGCGAAAAGTAATCAAAAAAATCAAAATAACGTTTTTCGTCATAATCGTATTCTTTCTGCAAATAACATTTAGTTTTTATTGATATTCACTTCTGAGAGTTGTAAGTAGTTACATTATTTTTAAGACTGTGCTATTTTCTCTTCTTAACACGATATTTCTATGAAATTAATTAACTATATATCGCACAATTATACCATTCGTAAATATCGAGATTTAACGATTTGTCATGAAAAAGCTTTCTGCGTTTGAACAGAGTTAAGACTGCCTCTGATTTACTTCTCAATTCTCGCATTACTTTTTCTTGACTTTTTAATTTTTTTAACTTTTATGTTTTTGTAACCTTTTTGATAATTTTTATTCTTTTATTTAACTTTTTTTTTATTTTTGTGTTATCTAATATTAATTCTTTATATGATAATCAGATTATGACGAAAAACAGCAATTTTGCTCTTTTTTTAGAATTTTTGTCATTACCATAAAAGTTATTAATAAGTATTGGAAGTACAAATTAGTTCGGTCCGTTTTTTTGTGCATTTATTTCAAAATAAAATGAATGAACAAATCAATTAAAGTATTGTCCATCACTGCCTACTACTTTTTCCCATCTCTCAGGTAATTTTCGAATTCCATCTTGAAAAAATGACTCGTCTTTGGAGGCGATCTAATTTTGAAGCCAATTTTCGATTTCTGAAAGAAGTGAACCGGTGACTTGCTGCATCCTTCGGAACAACCAGTAATCAGAAGGAGCAATATCCGAAGAATACGGCGGATGCGGTAAAACATCCCATTTGAGCGTTTCTAAATATTTTTTTACGACTTTAGTGACATGAGGCCGAGCGTTGTGAAGAAGAATAACTTTATCATGTCTTTGCTTGTATTCCAGCCGTTTTTCTCGCAATGCACGGCTCAAACGAATCAATTGTAGCCGAATCCGATCGCCCACAATGGAATCGCTAGGTTTCAGCAGCTCATAATAAACAAGACTCTTTTGGTTCCATCAGATACAGAGCATGATCTTTGAATCATGAATATTCGGCCGTGGTGTTGATGTTAATGGGAACGATTGACCGGGCTTAGTGTAGTATTTTTTCTTCTTGGGATTGTCGTAGAATATCTACTTCTCATCTCCAGTCATAATCCGATGCAAAAAACTTTTCTCTGTTGTTTTTGAATCAGCTGTTCGCAAATGAAAAATCGTCTTTCAGCGTCTCTCGGTTTCAGTTCATAAGGCATCCAATTTTCTTGTTTTTGAATCATTCCCATGGCTCTTAATCATACAGAAACGACTTGTTAAGTTACCCCCAATAATTCTGCAAGCTCCTCTTAACTCTGATTTTCTTCGAATAATGCCTCTAATTCTTTGTCTTTGAATTCTTTTGGCTGTCCAGAGCGAGGCTTGTCTTCAACGCTGAAAATCTTCATTCTTGAAACATCGAAATCATTTCCTACATGATTTATCAGTTGGAGCAGTGTCACCATAAACTTCGACAAGCATTCGATGGGTTTCAGCCGCACTTTTCTTCCAATTAAAGCAGAAAATCAAAACCTCCCGCAAATGTTGCTTAGTTAACACAAAATTCGACATTTCAAACACAGTAAAAATCAAGATTTTTGTATGAAACTCAAAGCGATATAAACTGAATATTATTAGTAGATGTTTAACCTCTCTGAAACCGCCAAAATCAGCTGTCACTATGAACCATTCACAACAGCTGGAGTCATCTTTAGGGAAACAGACCGAACTAATTTGTATTCCCAATAACACCGAGTACCATCTGTTTCTACCATAGGAAGCTACAATAGTGACGAACTGAATAACATTCGCCTTTTTAAGACTAATAATCTACTCGAGACGAAGTTGTTGAATTAATAGAACCAGTGCTGAATAGACGAACTTTAGTCCGAGGAACAGAAGAAGTAAATAGGTTAAGAATTACAAACTGAAACAGCAGTAACAAATGACATATGTGGCTCTAAACTGTTGCATCCGGCAAATGATCGATGACGGAAGTTGTTTTAGATGCTCATTAGATATCCCAGTATACCATTTCATAATTAATACTCTTAATCCTAATCCTGGATTAGACCAATAACATACATGAGACTTGCACGCAGCACTACTAAACTCGCGAATATAAAAAGGAAGTCCTTCGCGAATAATTAGTCAATCAAGCTTCATCTCTGACACGAAACTCTGCTGATTTGCGATATATACAAGCCGACACTCTGCCAGTCCGCAACTATATCGTTCCACCGATCTTACTGGTGAGCCGCAATTAGTTTGATCGAACGATCTTATTCGTTACTACTGTCAAGACTCGACTGAAGCCTCCAAATCGCTGGGTCAACCCACCCCTTGGAGTCTTTGGACAATCACAGAGATTTTGACAGTCATCTTCAAAAGCCTAATCTTGCAGAGTAGGAGTAAGTCCCATCTTGACATAAATAAATAAATAAATAAATAAATACATATATATATATATATACATATATATATATATATAATAAATACATATATTAGGTGTACAACTTTGCTTTCGCCGTTTTCTTATAGATGGCTTTAGCAGTAAGTGATGGTCAAAATAAATAGATCATAGACGTTATACAATAAACTTGGGCATCTGTCAACATAACCCCATAGAAACATTAATCGATTTGTGTCTGCATCATAAAGTTATTCTCGATTGAAAATGTCAGTTTACGAACCAAATTCTCGTCATTTGCGGGAGATTTTAATTTTTTGCTTCAATATGAAGAAATCTGCGGCTGAAGCTCATCGAATGTTCTCAAATACTTATGGTGAGGCCGCTATTAGTGAAAGAACGTGTCGTGAGTGGTTTCAACGCTTCAAGAACGGTGATTTTGACGTCGAAGACCGGCATAGCGGTGAAAGAGAGAAGGTTTTCGAAGATGCAGAATTGGAGGCATTACTTGAGCAAGACTCGTATCAAAATCAAGAAGAATTGGCACGATCATTGGGAGTGATTCAACAAGCCATTTCAAAACGCCTCAAAGCCTTGGGAATGATTCAGAAGCAAGAAAATTGGGTGCCGTACGAATTGAAGCCGAGAGATGTTGAACGGCGTTTGTTTGTTTGTGAACAGCTGTTTGAAAGGCAAAGAAGGAAGGCACGGAAGGGATTTCTGCATCGCATTGTGACTGGGGACGAAAAATGGGTTCATTACGATATAATCTCAAGCGCAGAAAATCATGGGGAGTTCCCGGCCATGCTTCCACGTCGACGGCCAAACCGAATATTCACGGCTCCAAGGTCATGCTCTGTATTTGGTGGGACCAGTTCGGCGTAGTGTATTATGAACTATTAAAATTGACTGAAACAATCACAGGCGATCGGTATCGAACGCAATTGATGCGTTTGAGCCGAGCATTGAAAGACAAACGGCCGCAATACAACAAGAGACACGATAAAGTGATTTTGCAGCATGACAATGCTCGACCCCATGTTGCGAAAGTGGTCAAGACATACTTGGAAACGTTAAAATGGGAAGTCCTACCCCACCCGCCGTATTCTCCAGACGTTGCTCCCTCTGACTATCACTTGTTTCGATCAATGGCACACGGCCCGGCTGACTAGCACTTCCGGTCTTATGAAGAAGTAAAAAATTGGATCGATTCGTGGATAGCCTTAAAAGATGACCAGTTTTTTCGACGCAGGATTCGTACGCTACCCGAAAGATGAGAGAAAGCAGTGGCCAGCGATGGACAATACTTTGAATCATAAATGTATAACCAATTTTTTACAATAAAGTCTCGAATTTCGGGAAAAAAACGGCGGAAGCAAAATTGTACACCATGCTAACCATAGTGCCACGCTTAAATCGCTCCCACAAGGATTGGCTTACCGTGCAGCGCGAAGACTTCTGGAGCGTATCCTCAAGCGTACCAAGAGTACCTTTAGAGATCTCGAGATTGGAATCGCCCAGCCGAGGACGCATTGCTTCCACCACCTTCGCCATTACCGGCTTCGCCGGTTCTATCTGCTAATCGAGACATTAGAGGTGATACTTCTTCCTTCTCCTTCATCTCCTCCTCGATCATCCGCGTTTTCGGATGCTCTGACGGAGCGAACTTTCTCTGATACCTCTTCGCTAACATCCCGATTCATCCATCCCGTTTTCCCCCAGAAAAATTCCGTTTCCGACAACTCCAATGGAATTCCTAGAAAAAATTCCTCCTTCATCACCGAGATCTTATTTCTGCATCCAAGAGAGTGATTCATTTGAGTGATTCGTTAGACAATTCCTGCAGATTACTGCACCTATCCCCGAAGGAATTTTTACGATCGACTCTCGTTATTTCGATCCACGAAATCCGGCATGGAATTGCTGGCTAACCTTCCCGTTCCTGTATTCCAGTATTTATTCCGAATATTTAGTAAAGAATTCCTGTGGAATTCTTTTTTAATCTTTTTTCTCCTTTTTCCTCCTTTTTCTTCCTTTTTTCTCCTTTTTTTCGTTACTATCCGTGAAATAGACTGAACAAAAACTTGTGTCCTTCGCTTGCCTCGAATCCTCATTCTCTGGCGATTTAATGCAACTAACATGCATAACATTTTAATAATTATTAAATAGACGTCAAATGTTAATTAGTTAATAAAGATTATCGATCTGTAGATTTTTTCTTTTTATAATAAACATAATAATTAATGTGTAAATTAGTTTGCATTAAATAAACTAAATAACCTTGCATAACTTTGTTCTTTATTTTCTATCCAATTGATAATAAATTTTTCATCTCTCTCTCATTCTTTAATTTTAAAACTCTAAAAAATTTCATAGTCATTTGACCTTGCCTCTTCAGAGATCGCACGTAATCCATTCTCGAGTTAAAGAGATTAGATTCCTTGATTCGAAATTCGGACCGACGATTGTACTGCTCATAGAAAAGATGTCATAGCGTCTTTGCGAGACATTGACTCATATTCCGAGGCGAACAAAAAATAGTGCGTTCGACTCGCGGTACTTGCCTCTGTGCGGATATCTGCGAAACAAGAACCTAACCGCATCCTTCCATCCTTCCCTCACCATTCCCGCTTCTCTTCTTTCCAATAGGATCATGAATCTCCACAGGTTTGGACGTAGTAATATGTTTTCATTTTTTGTACCAAGAGCTAATTTGCATTGTCTGGATGTTATAAGAGAAAACCATTTGGATACAATTGTAACAGGTGTTATGTCCAGATCCCAGGATTCATTTATTTCGAAGGGAAGAAGGAATTAGGAGGGAGTTGAGGAAGGACATAATTGATACCGCTCTTGTGGTTATCGCTCTGAAGTGGGAGCCACTCTTGTCAAGTCGGACACTCTTGATCCCAAATATGGGTCAATCTCGATATACTATTACCCGATTTGAGATAGTGCGTCCATCAGTTCTCTTTTAAATCAAGGAACTTAATCCTTTTGATCAGTGATTGGACTTGTACAATCTTTGTTTAGACGCAGTGAATCGGAAGGATGGACGAAATAAATGATAATTAGTTTTACAAAAAAATAATTGATTACATTTATTTACTATGATATATATTTATGTATGTTAGTGTTTGTATGTATACTGAGCATCGATCAGATGCGACCTTGTGCGTTCGACTCGTAATCTACTGTTGCGAGTTCGGGTTTGCGCCTCACATAGAGTTGCTCCGATATGGCAGGAAGTAATCTAACTACTTGATTGTCTCAGCATTATGGGCAAGCCAATATCCAATACTAATCCTAACCCCTCACCCCTATCTATTCCTTATCTTCCCAGAGTGTGCGATTGGATGAGACGCAGATGAGTAGGCCTCCTCGTAGTTTCCCGTGGGCGCGAGATGCCTCGAGAACTCGAGGCATGTCGCGGCGAAACTGCTTACCCCTGTAAAAATGCTCTGCAGGCACTGCTGGGTTTTCCCTTCTCGGGGCGACTTCGCTGGATTTTGAAATAGTCTGTCGCATATATCTTTGTGGGTGAGATGGCATATTCGTCTTCGGGACGGGGTGCATGTATACATTTACGTAAGAAAACTATAATAATGCTAAGATTAAACTAATATGAATTAAAATAAATGTTTAGAAAGGCTATGAAAAAAAAATTACAACAAAGTAAATATAAGAAACAAATATAATTATCATGATCTAACGCAAATAATAAATATACGTCGTTTTAAATAATAATAAATATACGTAAGTTTTCTGTCTATGAGTGTGTATCAGGTGTATCAGGTGTACATACAAGTATGAAATGACGATTTTTTTTCCAAAAAAACGTTAAATTCGGAAGAATGATAAAAAGAGATTTAGATTTTAAAGTATGCTCCATTGCTAGTTACATATTTTTCCCACCTTTCTGGCAATTTGTGGCTACCACGCCAGTAAAAATCTTCCCCTTTTGCCGCGAACCATTCATCGAGCCATTTTTTTACATCTTTGTATGAATCAAAGCGCTGCTCAGCAAGTGCGTGACCCATCGAAACAAACAAGTGGTAATCGGAAGGAGTGAATCTGGTGAGTAAGCCGCATGGGGTAGAACTTCCCAGCTGAGTGCTTCCAACGTGTCCCGAACTAGTTTTGCCGTATGTGATAGAGCATTGTCATGGAGAAAAATGACACCTTGCCTCTTTTGGTATTCTGGTCGTTTTTTAAGCAGCGAACGGTTCAAATCGATCAATTGTTGTTGATAGCATTTAGTATTAACCGTTTCGCCAGGCTTCAATAGTTCATAATAGACCACTCCCTTCTGGTTCCATGAAACATGAATCATCGTCTTCCTGCCAAAACGATTCGGTCTTGCGGTCGATGTGGATGGTGCGCCTGGGTCTATCCATGATTTTTTGCGCTTGGGACTCTCAAAAAAAAATCCACTTTTCATCCCCAGTAACGATATGATGCAAGAATGACTTTCTTCTGTATCATTCGAGCAAAATTTCACATGTGTTTTTGCGCCTCTCCATCTGTCTCTCGTTCAATTCAGGCACCCATCTGCCGATTTTCTGAATCTTTTCCATCTCTCATAGGCGATTGGAAACAGCTTGTTGATTAATGTTCAATTGCTCTGCGAGTTGTTTTTGTGTTTGTGAATCATCTTCATTCAGCAATGCTTGCAATTCCACGTCTTCGTACTTTTTGGACGGATTTCCGTGTTCCTTGCTTGCAACATCGAAATCTCCAATTTTGAAACGCTGAAACCATTCACACGTTTTTTGCGATGGAGCATGTTCACTATAAGCTTCTCCAAGTCTCGGTATGATTTCACAGCAGTTTTCTTCAAATGAAAACAAAAAATTAATGCTGTCCGCGAATGCTCCTTATTTGGTATAAATTTCGTCATATTAAACACAACAACATAATATTATGCAAACACTTTTCAATCAAATTAAATTTTTTTTTGTGCGTTTGACACTTGTTGATGGTACAATAAAATGGCGTATAATGTTAAATCTTTATACTTCAAACTGCATTGGTGCGCCATTTGTTTCTCAAATCGTCATTTCATACTTGTACATCTAGTGTCTCTGTGTGTGTGTGTGTGTGTGTGTGTGTGTGTGTGTGTGTGTGTGTGTGTGTGTGTGTGTGTGTGTGTGTGTGTG
>NW_012130100.1:678705-679565 GCF_000143395.1 Atta cephalotes | reverse complement strand
TCTGTGTGTGTGTGTGTGTGTGTGTGTGTGTGTGTGTGTGTGTGTGTGTGTGTGTGTGTGTGTGTGTGTGTGTTTGTGGAGTGAAATGGTGTGGTCAAGGACAGGGAGAACCTTGCAGATTTGGCGAGAATTTCAAGAGATTGAAAAATCTTGTCGAAAGATCTGCTGTCCTCAGAAGAGACAAAGGAAAAAGAGAGGGAAGGAACTGTGAAGTGTGGAAAGTCTGTTAAAGTGGGAGAGGAAAGAAATTCGAGATCCAAGGAAGTATCTAAAAGTATAATCCGGGAGAAACTATAGTAGGATTGTCGGAAATGAAATCTGTTACGAGGAGGTCGGAGGAGTTTTGATCTGAATATTTTTAGCACAAATGAGCCCTTTTAAGTCGACGAAGGGTTTGAGGAGAGATAATGCCCTATTTGTATTCGCTTGGAACATTAGGTTTTTGGAATTTCTCGAGTTTGGCCCGTATCTTACGTCCTGCTCTGTGTCTGTTCCGCCAGACCATCTATTAAAATTTTCTCTCGTTAATGCCCATAACATAGAAGGAGAAGATAATTCCGAAGAGAAGGGGGAAGAAATAGATTTTCCAGTTATGATTTGGTTCTAAAGAGAGTAACCGTGCGTTATTTAAGGGGTTTTATTGTTTAGAGTCATTTATATTAAGTTTTTCTTAAAGATTTTGTTGAAAATTAAACAGGGAATGTTGACAGAACATATATTTATATTTTTATAAACGATAAAATTAATCAGATTTTCACTACTTAAAATAATAATAATACTGATTCAAGGCTAATAAAAGTCAGCGCGGAAGGAAGTGTCAATTTTAAAATGATGATTTAACTAATAATAATTTATTTGTG
>NW_012130100.1:668147-675249 GCF_000143395.1 Atta cephalotes | reverse complement strand
ATTGATTGATGCACTTGCAAAGACCTTTACAGAATCATTTGTATGTAGTTTGGGACTGTATGCAAGCCCTTCACAAACTAGAGGAAACAAATCAAGTTATCCTAGTATGAGTCTTTGAACACCAGGGCATATCTTGCAATGAGAAGGCGGACGGGCTAGCAAAGCTGGAGACAGAAATGGCCGAACCATCAGAGTTCTTTTTATGCTAGGTAAAAAAAACATCAAGGAAATGCTGATGAATGAAACAATCTAATCTTGCTATAAGTGTACAACTTTGCTTCCGCCGTTTTTTTTCCGAAATTCGAGGTTTTATTGTAAAAAACTGATTATACATTTATGATTCAAAGTATTGTCCATCGTTGGCCACTACTTTCTCTTTCGGGTAGCATACGAATCCCGCGTCGAAAAAACTGGTCATCTTTTGAGGCTATCCACGAATCGATTCAATTTTTTACTTCTTCATAAGACCGGAAGCCAGGCCGTGTGCCATTGATCGAAACAATAGTCAGAGGGAGCAATGTCTGGAGAATACGGCGGGTGGGGTAGGACTTCCCATTTCAATTCTGTCTCATGTTAAATTATTTTTTAAGCAATCCTATTCTTTTTCATAAATTTTTGCATTAACACTTAAATTTAAAATGAATTATTTTAATGAATTTTTTTGTGATTGATTTTATATAATATTCTGAAATAATGAACTTTCATTTAAAGAATTTTTTATAACAATTAGATATCTAAATAAACTCATGGTCAAAAGAAAATATGTAAAGCGTTATAAAAAATAAAGATTCTTCCTTTATAAAAAAGATTTGTCTTCTCTTAATATTAAAGAGAATTTTTTGGTTGGCTTTATTTTCAATAAAACAGCATAAAAGGTATCTTCACTGATGTAAAAAACTCTTAAAAAGTAAAAAAATCAATGAATTGATACTATGTCGGGACATAATAATAATTATACAAATTAAAATTATATCATAACAGAAATTTATAATTATTATTATGTCGCAACATACTTTTAATTTCGTGTTCAGATATTTTAATGTTTTAATATTGTAAAATTGCTAATAACAACATGCATATGGCAAACCATTTTATTTTATAATAATAAGAAATATTCTAAGGCTAATATTGAAGAACTTAAATTTCTATCTGCCGGTTCATAATTATGTTGTTACGTAATAATAATTCAACAAATTATAATTATGTAAAGGCATAATAAAAATTTTATGAATTAAAATTATATCCTAAAAAGGACTATTTTTTAGTAAGTATTAAGTTTTATAAAGATTTATTAAAGTAATTGCTTAAAATGAGCCTCGCGAGCTTCAATGCACGTTTCCGCACGAAGAATTACATTTCGATGTCAAACCATTGCTTCATCAATAGTTTTGTACAACTATTTGTATCCTTCTAATAATTTCTTCAGGTGAAGCGGGCTCCGTTGTATATACAATTTTCTTCAAATGATCAAAGAAAAAAGCGGTGTCAAATCAGGTGACTTATTAATAATTAATATGTAATATATTAATCCATTTCCTTTTACATATTTTCCTCTCTTGTCTTTCTAAATTAAAAATTTCTCGTACCGCACAGGCCATCTGATTAATCTATATTGGCCTACCTAGCGACCCGAAAAACATTCATTTAGAAAATTAGTTACGTCTCGGTATGCATGCGGTGATGCTCCATCCTGTTGAAAAAAAAAACTGTTCTCTGCAGAAGAGGAATTTCTTCCAAAAAATCTGGGAGCTTTTGTCTTAAAAATACGACATAACTTCTTCCCTGTAAAAAAAACATGTTATATTACTATGTATTGATACATATTGCTAGTCAAACAAGAAATTTTTTATATTTTTTACCGTCAAAATATCTAGTACAAAAGTGGGATTGATAACTCTGTCACCCAAAATGTCTGCCCAGTAGTTCAACTTCCATTTATATATATTGAAAGTTGTGCGTGTGTATCATATGTGGATTGGGAGTACAAATAAGTTTTCGCCGTTTGCAAAAGACGGCGCCACTAATAAACTATAGTTAAAATGTTGTTTGATGTAAAACGACATATCGTAAGATTGGACATCCGGCAATACCATAACCTTGAAATATTAGCGATTTTGTATTAGCATCATATATTTTTTTTGTACGAAAATGTCGAGTTTTGAGCCGAATAAGCGCCACTTGCGCTTTCAACTTTTGATTTACTTCTTTAATTTGAAGAAATCTGCAGCTGAGGCTCATAGATTGCTTGTAGAAGCATATGGTGATGCCTTAAATGAGAGAAGTTGTCGTAAGTGGTTCCAAAAGTTTAAGAACGGTAAATTTGACATCGAAGATAAAGAACGTAAGGCTGAAAGTGTACGAAGATGCGGAATTGGAAGCATTATTGGATGAAGATTCGTGCCAAAAAGAACGCAAAAAGAACTTGCACTTATATTAGGAGTGACTCAACAAACAATTTCATATCGTTTGAAATCATTGGGAATGATTCAAAAGCAAAGGAATTGGGTTCCATATGAACTGAAGCCGAGAAACGTTGAATGCCAATTTTTCACATGTGAAATGCTGCTTGCCAGACATAAACTAAAGGGTTTTTTGCATCGTATATCAGTCACTGGTGGTGAAAAATGGATCCACTACGATAATTCAAAGAAGAGAAAATCATGGAGACCATTCGTCATGCTTCAACATCGACAGTCAAGCCGAATATTCATGGAAAAAAACTTATATTGTGTATTTGGTGAGATCAGCTTGGTGTCGTGTATTACGAGTTGCTCAAACCGAATGAGACCATTACTGGGACTCTTTACCGAACACAATTGATGAGATTGAGCCGAGCACTCAAGTAAAAACACGCCCACTACTACTCCAGGCATGACAAATTATTCTCCTGCATAATAATGCTCGACCACATGTTGCGGCTCCGGTCAAAACCTACTTAAAAACACTCAAATGGGATGTTCTACCTCACTCGCCGTATTCTCCAGACATTGCTCCTTCTGACTATCACTTGTTCTGATCGATGACGCATGGTCTGTCTGAGCAGCACTTCACATCATATGAAGATACCAAAAATTGTATTGATGATTGGATAGACTCAAAAGAAGAAGCGTTCTTCCGACGCGGTATCTACATGCTACCAGAAAGATGGGAAACAGTAGTGGCTAGCGATGGCCATTACTTTGAATAAAAACATTATGTACCGTTCTTTCACAATATATGCTTAATTTTTGATAAAAAACGGCGGAAACTTATTTGTACTCCCAATAATTTCATAATAGTGTTGATTGTGGCAGTTGAATATGCCTGTGCGCGTAAATAAAGATTCATCTGTCCACATTATATTTTTTAGAAAACTTTCGTCGGCTTCGTTGTTGAAGAAGCCAACGATAGAAATTTTCTCTGGCGGTGGTCTCTTTCCTTTAACTCCTGTACTTGTGTACGATGAAACGGATATAACAAATCATGTTTCAATATCCTGTGGACTGTTGCGTTGACTGATATTTAATTGACGGCCTATTACACGTGTACTAGTCGTAGCATCTTCGTCGATCATGTCCAAAATCATTCTTCTGTTTCGATTCTTATTCGATGTTTACAACCAGCGTTAATTTTGGCATTAAACAATTATTATTTCGGAATCTTTAATCTAATCTTTCGAAAGTTTCTTCGGATAGGATGCATGCGATTTGGATAGCGCTCTGTATATAATCTTTCCGCACACTTATACACAATTTAAAATCGGTCAATCTTCAATAACCGGGAGAATAGTTTTTCATATTTTATTTATATTGTATATTTTATATTGTAGCCATTATCTCTATTTAAATAGTTAGGGTGTTTTTGTCTCTCTATGGCTTCTCTATATATACTTCTCTATATATATTTTCTTGGAAAGTATGATGAAATGTTGTATTGTGGTCGTTTTATCAAACAGTACTTGATGTATTGTTTCGATGTTGTGTTCTGATAATGCTAATTGCATGATGTGTTTTAACCTGACATCACGTTGATGTTCTTTTATCCGTTGGTTGATCATTCTTCCAGTTTCTCCAATGTATACTTGCCCGCAGGAAAGTATACTCATGCGGGACTATGTGGAGGTCTTTGATCTTTAGGATTTTTTAAGATTTGTCCTATCTTTTTGGGTGATCTAAAGATAGTTCGGATATTGTGTTTGTTTAATATTCTGCCAATCCTTTGACATATTTGACATGGGAGAATGGATAAGATCCTTTCGTCTGATTGTATGTCAGAAATCGTTGTCTTGTTTGCATGTTTATTGATTGTTTCGATTATGTTCTTTTTTTGTCGTGTCCATTTTTCTGTAAGGCTATTTTTAAATGATTAAGTTATGTCTGTAGATGTTCTTTGTCAGAGATGGTGAAAGCTCCATGCAAGTGAATTGATTGCAAACTGTTTTTGTGTGCTGGGTGATGTAACTTGACTTGTAGGTATCTATCTGTGTGTATTGGTTTTCTGTACACTTGATGGTCTTAGTACCGTCAGTTTTCTTAAAAACAAGAATATCTAGGAAGAGGAGTTTTCCGTTTTCCTCTATATCTATAGTGAAGTGGATATTTGGATGTTGATTGTTGAGGAAAATAAGGAATTTAGAGTTCGCCTCTGCCGTGTCTCCATATCATGAACATGTCGTTTATATAACGGAACCAAATTTCTGATTTTTTGAATATTTTTCTGAGGGCCTCTTTTTCAAAATGCTCCATAAAAATGTTGGCGATTACAGGAGAAATAAGAGAGTTTATTGCCGCTTCTGAAGTTTGTTCATAAAATTTATTATTATAGGAGAAGGAAGTGGTTGTTAAGCAGTGCTCTATTAGCGGGATGAGGTCGAAGGGGACTTCATATGAGGCCTTTTATATTTAGTGTCTTTCATTAGGACTTGTATGAAAAGAGATTCTACATCGAAACTTACAAGCAGGTCTGTGGAACGTAGTCGGATTTTTTGGATCTTTTGTATGAAGTCCGTTGAGTTAGTTATGTGTGATTCGGATTTTCCAATGAGGGGTTGTAGTGTTTATGTTAGGAAGCGAGATAAGTTGTATGTTGGGGAGTGTATGGCGCTAACAATCGCTTGAGTGGGATATTTGGTTTGTGCACTTTTGGTAGTCTGTATAATCTTGGTGGGAAAGGATTTGTAGCTTTTAATGTTGATTTGGTTTTATGGGAATGTTGCTTTTTTCCATCAAGATCTTAGTGTTCTACACGATTGTATTAATTGGATCTTTGTCAAACTTTGTCCGAGAGAAGATTCATCATCTTTTTCTTATAGTCTGATGTGTTCACTACTGTCGTGTTGCTTTTGTCAGCTGGAAGCACGATGATGTCCCTATTTAAATCTTGGAAGATCAATCGCTCTTGTCTAGTGATGTTTGGTGGAGGGGGTTTGGTTTTCGAAAGGATATTGGTTACCTGTCTGCTATTATTTGCTTGTTCTGATGGGAGTCGCTAGATGATTGACTCTATTTAGCTGATAATCTCTTCCTTTGGAATCTTTCCAATACTAGTCTTTGGTAAGCGTAGATATAATGTTTTGAGACAAGTCTTTGTTGGATAGGTTCTTGACGTTAAATAGAGAGGGGATTTTTGTGGGTTTTTGTGAGGGACAAGGTTTATGTATTACTGTTTCTGTCTTCCAGAGGATTATGTGTGGATCTTCATATGTAATATGATTGTTCATATGTAATATGATCTAGGGTTTGGCAGATATCATGCCGCAACGTGGTGAATAGATACAGATAGAGTTTAAAGGTTTTATAGGAAGTCTGGACTATTTGTGATATAGTGAAGTGGATGCGTTCTTTGATGAGGATGAGGCTGATTTTATGAAGGATGTTTTTGGATTTGTGAGTTCCTAGGTGATCCTTGAGTAGTTGTAGGAACTTTGGGATGATGTTATTATCCCTACAATGTTTTAGAAAGTTTGATAGTTTCTTAGGAACTTAGGGACCTAGCTAGGGACCTGAGTTTGCTGAAAATGTTTACTTTAGCAATGATACTCTCTCTATAGAGGTATTTGATAATATTCTTGAGATTTCCACGAATGCTTTCTATATAAAGATTATGCGTTTCGCGGGTTTTCTCCGTCCAGATCTATTCTTGAATGTCAACGTTTCGTGAATCTTGCAGTCCATTTCATCAAGGCAAGGCGCAGCCTGATACTGAAGATGAGCTGTTCCTCCGGGTCGTTCCTTTTATACCATATATTATGCTACTTGTTGGAGAAGTGAAAGAAGAGAATTATGAGTGGGGGAAGGGGGAGAGATGGGGGGGAATCGGTCTTCAATAACCGGGAGAATAGTTTTCTATATTTTATTTATATTATATATTTTATATTGTAGCCATTATCTCTATTCAGATAATTAGAGTGTTTTTGTATCTCTATTGCTTCTCTATACTTTCCAAGAAAGTATGATGTATGATGTAATTGGCTATTGATGGTCGTTTTATCAAACAATATTTGATGTCTTGTTTCAATATTGTGTTCTGATAATGCTGATTGCGTCATGTGTTTTAATCTGACGTTGATGTTCTTTTATTCATAGGTTTACCATTCTCCTAGTTTCTCCAATGTATACTTGTCCGCAGGAACAAAGTGTACAGACACAAATGGATATCCAATGGCCCCAGAATCTATATCTCTTACAGACAAGCAGAAGGCAGCGACACAAAAGGTGCATGCTGTCCTCGCTGTTCTCTCCACAGCCGACAGTTTTTCTGTTCGACCATTCCGATATTGAAGTGTACTCTGAAAGGCAAATGTCCTATGAGAAGGCCTATGTCCATTCTCGGTTTATTTCCATTGCTACCAGTTCTTTTGTTCTAGCAAGATTAGATTGTTTCATTCATCAGTATTTCCATGATGTTTCTTTTACCTAGCATAAAAGGAACTCTGATGGTTCGGCCATTTCTGTCTCCAGCTTTGCTAGCCCGTCCGCCTTCTCATTGCAAGATATGCCCTGGTGTCCAAAGACTCATACTAGGATAACTTGGTTTGTTTTCCCTAGTTTGTGAAGGACTTGCATACAGTCCCAAACTACATACAAATGATTCTGTAAAGGTCTTTGCAAGTGCATCAATCAAC
>NW_012130100.1:654127-663165 GCF_000143395.1 Atta cephalotes | reverse complement strand
AAATAAATTACACATTGACACAAATAAATTATTATTAGTTAAGTCATCACTTTAAGTTGTTTACTTCCTTCCGCACTGACTTTTATTAGCCTTGAATCAGTATTATTGTTATTTTAAGTAGTGAGAATCTTGTTAAGATATTCAATTTTATCGTTTATAAAAATATAAATATATGTGCTGTCAACATTCCCTGTTTAATTTTCAACAAAATCTTTAAGAAAAACTTAACAATTGGCGACGAGGATGGGATTATAGTGGATTGCTCGAAACTGTGGAAGTAATTTATTGTGGCTACTGGCTTAAAAAAAATTTTTTTCTCTCTGCCGTTTCAAGAAAAAGTCAAGATGTCACTGCCTAGCACTGGTACTAGCGGCAAAAAATCACTTATCGGGATTTAATTCATGATTTTCGATCGAACAGTCAAAGGCGCAGAGTGCGTTATATTATAGATTGAGAAGTTTGATCCGACTGCGCAAACGTAGAAACATTGGTTACAAGAAGGTTCGTTTAAAGTTTTTTCATGTAATGGCCAGAAAGGAGAAAATGGCGTATTTGCTTATATTGGAATCCAAGCATTTGGTATATGTGATCGGCTTGACTCTGTCGATCCGTACTCAAAAACATTTGAGGAATTATATTCCAAATTGAAAGAATATTACGCGCCGGAATTTGGAAATCGCGGAGATTTATTTCGCAAACGAATGTAGAAAGATAGAGACTCAGCTTAAGAATATATGGTTGCGCTGCAAAAATTTTTATTATATATTGTAAATTTGATTACAATTATCTTGATACAATTATCTTAAAACGGAATTGAGAAATTAATTCGTGTTTGGAATGAAAAACTCATGAATTTAAGTCAGATTATTGGAACCTGTCGATCTAATCATGGACTGGGCGTTAAGGATAGCTTGTACTATGGAGATAGTAAACCAAACAGTCCATCAATTGAAGGATGAGCAAGTGAAAGCTAGAGGTAAAAATAAGAAGAAATCAACTGAAAAGGAGCGCAAGAGAACGGAGCAATCATCTACGAGACAGGAGATGAAGAAAATGTTTTCAGCAAAGGATTCCGAAAATTCAAGACATTAAAAATGAATATAAATCCGACAAAACTGTTTGTTTTAGATAAAATCACTTGGCGCCTTCTTGCTCTCTTCATCGAAGCATTAAATGTCTAGAATGTGGAAGTTTTGGTCATTTGAAAAAGATGAAAAGAAGAGAAAAACTGATTATATTAAAAACATCTTTATTGTGGATAAAGTGAGTAAACATTATGAGCAAAATATACGATCTCTCGCAAGGTCGGACATCGAAAGATATTGTTTGATGTTGATTCCGGAGCCGTGGTGAGACATTAGCAGATCACCGTTGACTGAAAACTTCCCAAAGTTATAAATTTAAAAAATAGATTTAAAGGTGCGATTATACTATAAGAAAAGTTTTGTTCCTATGAGATATATAAACGTAAAAGTAAAAGATAATAATAATTTAGTTAATCATTTATATATATATATATATATATATATAGTAAACTATGATAAGCAGCCGTTGTCGGATCGGGAATAGATCAATTGTATATACAATACAAATGTATATACAATAAATTAAAAGAAAGTTTGGAGAAAATACAACCAGTAAATTTAATAGAACAATTTGAAAATCGGCTTAAAAAATTATTGGAAAGATATACTAATTTAGTAAGTAAAGAATTTTCTCCAATTATGAAAATTAAAGCTCAATTAAATTTAAAATCAGATTCATGCAAAACCAATGTTTCTTCGAAATAAGCCAGTTCCATATTGCAAATTAAGAAAGTAGAGAATGAATTAAATCAAATTATGCAATCTGGCATTTTAGAACCGGTAAAAATTTCTAATTGGGCTACGTCGGTGATATCGATTCTAAAGCAAGACGGAGGGATAAGAATTTGTGAAGATTTTAGCGTTACGATAAACGATAAAATTTAATTTTAGTAATCGATGAATATCGTAATTCATTACCCATGTAATTCACGACCCATGACGAATTATTCGTTAGAATGTCTTACTGTAAAGTATTCCTGAAACTATATTTAAAACAAATTTATCTACAACTTGAACTACAAGATAAAAATAAAGAAATTCTTACTCTAAACATCGAAAGACTTGTATAAATGTTAACCATACGGAGTGGCGTCAGCGCCTGTGGCAAAAACCGATTGAAAATATCTTGAAAGACATTCCGGGGGTGATGGTATTTTTCGATGACATTAAAATCGCGAGTCAAATTTGAAAAAAACATTTTGAATGTTTAGAATTAAAACGTTTAGAATTAGTTCTGAAACATTTATTGGAATATAATGTGCGTATTAATTTAAAAAAGATTCGTATAAAAGATAAAATTTCTTATTGTGGGCACATAATTGGGAAGGACAGTATTAAAATGAAGCAGGAAAAAATAGATGCGGTAGAAAAGCTCCCAAGATCTATTAATCTTAGTTGCGTTTATCGGACTAATCAATTATTATGGTCGGTTTATCAAAAGTCTGAGTGATATTTTAAAACCGTTAAATAACTTATTAAAAAAAAGTATTTTAAATGAATGCCGGAATATGAGTGCGTCTTCTACGTACCAAGCAGGTATTCTATAATGAGAGTATATTGGTATCTTTTAAATCGAAAACGCCAATAGTTCTAACGATCGACACCAATCCGTACGAGGTCGGATCTGTTTTGTCACATGTTTATGGATGGAGCGTGTGATTCAATATGCCTCGTTGAATGAAATTCAAAAAAGTACACACAGATAAATAAAGAAGCGTTTGCTATAATTTTCGGAATTAAAAAATTTCATAACTTCCTGTATGGGAATCATTTTACACTCCTCACAGATGATAAATTTATTAGACAAGTCTTGAACCCACAGAAAGGACTACCGGCATATAATATGATGCGGATGCAATACTATGGAATTCCTACAGGATTCAATTTCAATATTAAATATAAAAAATTTGAAAATCATAGTCAAAAATCACCAACGCTGATGGTTTTCCACAATTACCAATTAAAGAAAAATTTATTACAAATTATGACGCGTTGGATGTTTATACATTAGAAACCTTGATATAATAATATTGTATGTTACTGGTAAGAGCGGAAATTCGTGAAAAAATGACGAAGGATGCAAATCTTTCAAAAATAGTTGGAATTTTGGAAATAGGCAAATCTTTAAAAAAATTAGGTCTACAGAATCACGAATTCGCGTTGAAAGATGGAATCTTGTTAAAAAGAAACAGAGTGGTTATATCGGAGTATTAAAAAGTAAAATTCTAAAAAAATTGCATTTTATGGACATGTAGGTATAGTAAAAATAAAGAGCTTAAATAGAAATTATGTTTGGTGGTAAGGCATTGATAAAGATATTAAAAACTGTAGAAAATTGTAAGGAATGTAGCTTTTTTCAAAATAATCCTAAACTAGTATTGTTGCATTATTGGGAACCTACAAACCTTTCCAATTCATATGGAGATTTTGTAGGCTCTTTTATGGATCATACCTAGTTTATGTAGAAGCTTATATCAAGTGGCCCGAAATTTATGTAATGGATAATATCATAGTAATGATATTATCCATTACATAAATTTATATAAATGTACAATGGACAAATGTCGAGAAATTTTTTCGAGATTTGACATTTCTGATATGAAATGATAGTTACAGATAATGAGCCGACTTTTAATCGCAAGTTTTTTAAACTTTAATTAAAGGCAATGGAATCATCCATAAACGTACGACTCCATATCATCCAATTATCAATGAAGCAGAAAGATTTGTGCAAACCCTGAAACAATTTCTGCGTAAAATAATCTGTCGAAAGAAATGTAAGAGAGAAGGTGTAAAAATTCTTATTCCACTATCGCATCAAACCAATTTTAGAATTGAAACAATCACCAGTCGAAATAATTCGGCCGAAAGTTATGTAATCGATTAAATTTAATTTTTCCAAAGGATTTTGAGAGAGATGAAGTACAGAAAAAAGATGGTAGTGAAGAAATTTTCAGGTCAATGATAAAATTGCAGCATGCGAATATTTAGATAAGAATATAAAATAGTGCCCTGGTATTTTAATAAAATAATTAGGAAATCTATTATATATTATCTAATAAAAATAGAATGGCAAAATATGAAAACTCCATATAAATCAATTGCGTTTAGAAAGACAGGATATTTACGATACAAATCACATAGATTTAAGCATGTCCAATCCTAATTAAATAAACCAAAACGAATCAGAAATGAGAGCAGAGAGCCGATAATTGTCAGAGGAAGGGCTTGCAAATATAAATCATACAACCGGCGAAGAAGAGATACAAGAAAAGATGCAGCGAGAAATACCAGTAAATGAGAAAAATATTTCCACGAATCAATTTAATGTAACATAATTAGCGTTTACAACGCAATATAAAGAAATTTTCTCGTTAAGGAGATCTTTTATCTTTTTTATCAGGAAAATTTTAAATTTACAGAAAAGGGGGGAAAAACTATATGTTATGTATTCGGTTATCATAGTAGTGCCTTTATAGCGCCGCGTTGTTATATGGCGCTTTCAGATAATTAATGTACGCGAGAATGCGCAGGTCCGATTCTGCTCCGAGTTTCGACACGTGCTTGTGCGCGCTTCGAAAGGAGGCTTTCTCGAACGATCGCTGTATTCCAGGTGATGTTTATAAAAATATATGTGTTGCATTCCCTGTTTAATTTTCAATAAGATCTTAAAGAAAAACTTAACAGATATTATTTCCTTCATTATTCTGAATAAAAAAGTATAAGGTTATCAAAAAATCAATGTTTATTAGATATTTTACACTAATTATGACACATTTTGACATGAAATATAAATCTCGGAAAGTATTAATGTTTTTGGTGACTTAATACTTTTACAGAATATGGTAATAATGAGTCAATAGATGTAGAGATAATACACAGTCGCTGTTAAAATTATACAAGTTACAATGTGCAACTATGTATTTTTGTGTTAATGACAACTGCGTGTTTTCTCCACATCATCTTACTATTCTGTGCACAACATGTTTAGAGTATAGTTGTAAAAGAATTAATAGTTTATGAGATGTTTTATGTCAAAATGTTTCTAAAAAGTGTAATGTATCTCGTAAAATATTGATTTTTTGATAAATAATATTTAATACTTTTTTTATGCAGAATAACTAAGGAAATAATATTTTACAAAAGAATTCATATAATTTTATTTAAAAGCAACGTGTTTAATTTATTTATTTAAATTAAGTTTAAATCAATTCAAAGCTGAGATTTATATGCAACTTCTATTTAATTTAATTCTGTAAATATTCTATTAGTATTACTCTAATATATGTATAATCGAAATGTTTAGTTGCTGCTAATAGATGCCTTAATTAAATAGTGCTAAAATTTTTCATAGTTTAGTTACTTTCATAGTTTAGTTACTTTTAAAAAGTAATTTTCTACATATTTGTCTTTGTATCCTGTGTAACAGCTACATATAAGCAGGAATATTTAAATATAGCTTGTTTTATAAGTATACAGATGTACACTCACAACAGAGAGGGTTTGGCATCAAATACTACGGAAGTGACGAACCATGGGGACCTTAACCATGCTAATACATGCGCACATACGCACGCATATTTGATCAAGAAATTACATATGCCGAGTTGAGAAATCTGTATTTTTATACATTAAATCCGGACTTTCCAAGGCATGTACCCCAAAAACAGCCCATAAGATTAAGTTGCCAATTAAGATATTTGTTCTGAATGACGACGCGATTTCTCTCTCTTTCTCTCTCTCTCTTTCTCTCTCTTATCACAATTAAAAATTAATTCACAGAATGAAACTTTCTCATAAGAATGAAAATCCGGATCCTTTCTCCGTACACAACAATAAGAATTATAATAATATTAATATGCGATTTGTTTTTATTATTCTTAATAATAAAATTGGAAAATTTGTTTGTTCCAATTTTTATAAGCAGATTTAATACGTTAACGTTAATAGTACAAGCAGTTGTACCTTAAATATTATTAAATATTTAGTCGTAATTGTGATCATTATAATCATCATTGTAAAAAAATTTAGCGTTGTGAAAAATATACAATATTGAAAAGAGCAAATCAGAGATGCTTCGTCTCATTAGGGAAATTCGAATTTCTTATCTACATATTTTATGTTGACTATAAAACTTTAAAAAACCCTACACTAATTGTGAAATTAGTATGGGGTTCTGAAATTAGCTTTCATTGAAATCAGCTGATTTTCTGGGGGAAAATCAATATATCGGATATATTATAGCTTATCTGCTAAACAAAACATGTAGGACATAAAGTAAAATAATAAAAAATTGTTATGTTTTAGTCTATAATTACCAATCTTATCATAATATATCAACTTCAAAATGGCTGCAAAATAGATGAAATCATACTATATAATGACAGCTATTTTATGAATAAATCAAATTTGCTAAATAAAGAGCACGAAAGTCTACACAAAGTCTTATAGCGAAAGCGATCTTTATAAAATAATCTTTTATAATAATGATAGATATTTCGACCTTTTATTAGCTCATCTTCAATATTTCATTAAAAGATAAGAAGATAAAGTTTTAAAATTAGTACAACTCCGGTACACATATATCATATCAATAAAAAATTTGTCAAGTATTATTTACTATGCTTAAAGTAATTGAATTAAACTTTATACTATTTATTATGCTTAATTGAATGAAAACTTTATACTGTTTACTATATTATGATAAAACTATATTAGGATTAAATACGATTCAATGAATCAATTAATAAAGATTCTTTTGCTTAATAATAAATTATATAAATTATATATATTATATAATAACAACATATATTATGGGCATTAGGAGACAACGCTGGAAATCGATTATGCAAACTTATATTAACAAAGCGAAAACATTAGAACGTTTTGAACTCGAAATTAATAAATAATGACATAAATCTAGTGTCGAAATACATTCACCATTACAAAATTACAGCTGCGATGCAGTGAGAATTTCTATCAAGTTGTGCCTACCAATTACAAAGCTGAGTGAAAGTACGATTGTCAGCCTCAGACTAAAGAATTAATAAAAGATTTTAAACGTGGCCACATATTAAAGTGGATGGAAAGTTGAAAACATTTTTGAACAAATATAATAATAGTGCTCATATAGCCATCGCAATCGCATATAATAAGATATACAGAGTGATTCAGAACAATTTAGGTGTCCCTGAGAAGACGTATTCCTAACCTAATTCTAAGACGATTTTTTGTTAATGAAAATTTTGTCCGAAACTTAGTTTTCAAAAAAGAGTTAATATATTATGGGCTGAGTAAAGGAGATGGTTAGGATGTGTGTGTGAAGTTAGCACCTCATCTTTTGGCACCGCAAATTTTGATAAGAGTTCCATTGGCAATAATTCTATAGTTCCTGATAGATTTTATAAATAGTTCCGTTGATTTAGCTAAAAAAAATAATACTTGAAAATTTGCGGTGCTAACTTCCCGTGGCACCGCAAAATTCGAAAAAATTGCCGACTTGTTGGGCTGGAACTGTGTTACGTTTCAATGTCAATATTTTTCGATTACACTTACTTAACAAAACGAGGAATTTATTAATCGATTTTTGATCAGTTAATCATTAACAATCACAAACGATTGATTATTCCGCGACTGAAAATTACGTATAGAAAGAAACATGTCTGTAAGTCCGTATAATACAGCATATGTTTACGTGTAGGCGAGCAGCTGATTGACTTTTCCTGACTTTCTTGATTATTGATACAGATGGTGCAATAAGGGAACTGTACTCACTGCACTCATAACCAAGAAAGTCAGCTGCTTGCTACAAGTAGGGCTGCCATCTGCAAAATCATTAATCTAGGACGATGAGCTCTAAATCCTCGGATTTTACAGCTAAAACCAAACATTTTTAAAATATTGATATTAATTTTCTCATCGTAAATTTTGATTTAGTACAATATTTAATATTCTTATATCTAAAAGTACTTTCACAAATAAAACGAAAGTTCAAATAATTATGAAGATTTATTAATAATTTTTTTGTACTTATTATATATTAATATGATATTAACAATATCAAGCCCTCAACTCCTGTATCGAAAATTGTATTCACGTCACAACACTCGTATCTGCTAGCATGCTCGTTACAATAGTATAATCTAATCTAGATTTACATTGATTGTCTTTGATATACTATTGTTTACGCTTGCTATTGACGCCTGATATGCCAAGTCAATCGAACAGCTATTAAGCTTCGTCTACAACAGTCGCATAGGTTGTACTGCATGTCGCGAGTAGCATCGCAAGAAAATTTGTCGCATGCCGCAAGAGTGTGCTAAATGAGCGATTTAGACAATAACAGAGAGAAACCTGAAAGGGACATGGCGGCCTTTTTCGCGTGACAAGCGACAGTCACCGTACGCTAGTGTATCAATATCAATTTCAAAAAATTTTAAATTGATGTGAATTACGTATCACATTTTCATCACTGTCGATGAAATCGTAGTGTTGATAAATGGATTTGGTATTACATTCACAAACTGTGAATAAAGATAATATTAATTTACAAGAAAATGTTTCTTTTAATTGGATAAGATGTTTTTTATTTTTGAATGCTAAAAACGATGCCGCAAGTTAAATTTTACTAACACGTCAGGTTTTCGAAATAACAGATTTAATGTGCAAAAATGATTCTTTTGTTTAAAATGTTCTTGTAAAAAAAGATTAACGTTATCTCGAAATTGTAATCAGAAATCATGTATTGTTCATCCTCAAAACGTATTCTTTTTTATCTTAATATCTTACTTTTTAGTCGCGTTATGAAGTACAGAGTTTTTCTAAGATAGTAAATTTTCTGTCTTTAACAATGAAATCATTATACTTATAATTATTATTGTGATTTGTAACTATCGATACACAATGTAATTTATTGTTATAGATTCTGCTAAACATATATATATGTATATATAT
>NW_012130100.1:639359-651686 GCF_000143395.1 Atta cephalotes | reverse complement strand
CTAAAAAGTAAGACATTAAGATAAAAAAAATAATGTTTTGTAGAAAATGAACAATACATACATGACTTCTGATTACAATTTCGAGATAACATTAATCTTTTTTTAGAAGAACATTTTAAACAAAAGAGCCATTTTTGCATTAAATCTGTTATTTCGAAACCCTGTTAGTGAAATTTAACTTGTGGCATCGTTTTTAGCATTCAAAAATAAAAAACATCTTATTTGATTAAAAGAAACATTTTTTTGTAAATTAATATTATCTTTATCCACATTTTGTGAATGTAGCACCAAATCCATTTACCGACACTACGATTTCGACAGTGGTGAAAATGTGATACGTAATTCATATCAATTTATAAAATTGATGTTAGTACCATTAGCGTACGATGACTTTCGCTTGTAAAGCGAAAAAGGCCGCCATGTCTCTTTTTAGATTTCTCTCTGCTATTATAGACGCTCATTTAGCAACACTCTTGCGGCACGTGACAAATTTTCTTGTGACAAATTTTAGATGCTACTACTCGCGACATGCGGCACAACCTGTGCGACTATTGTAGACGAAGCTTAATAGCCATTCGATTGACTTGGCATGTCAGGCGTCAATAGCAAGCGTAAACAATAATATCTAAGACGATCAATGTAAATCTAGATTAGATACTATTATAATGAGCATGCTAGCATACGAGCGTTGTGACGTGAATACAATTTTCGGATATGAATACAATTTACAGAAGCTGAAGACTTGATATTATTAATCATATTAACTTTAATATATAATAAGTACAAAAAATTGTTAATAAATATACTTCAATACTATTTGAACTTTTATTTATGAAAGTATTTTTAGATATAAATATTATTAAATATTGTACTAATCAAAATTTACGATGAAGAAATTAATATCAACATTTAAGAAATGTCCGGTTTTAGCTGTAAAATCCGGAGGTTTAGAGCTCATTATCCTAGGTTAGTGATTTTGCAGATGGCAACTTTACTTAGCAAGCAGCTGACTGACTTTTTTGGTTATAGATGCAGTTCCTTTATTGCACCATCTGTACTAATAATCAAGAAAGTCAGCAAAAGTCCGTCAGCTGCTTGCCATACGAAAACATATGTTGTGTTATACGGACTTACAGATATGTTGCTTTCTACGCGTAATTTTTAGTCGCTGAATATTCAATCATTTATGATTGTTAATAATTAATTGATAAATTGATTAATAAATTCCTAGTTTTGTCAAGTGAATAATCAAAAGGTGTCAATGACACAATTTATAAAAGAAGAACCTCATCACGTGGGAACATATGACTTGGGCTGTAATTAAAGTCTTGCTACAAATGCTTTGAAGCGTTTGATGGACTAATTAGAAGAAAAAATTTTACAAACTAACCAGTTAGAAAACGCTTTAAAGCGTTTGCAACATCACGTTGATTATACCTTGGTATCTATATACTTTAAAAACATTTAATATTTGAGAGTGACGAAAGTAAATTATAGTTAACGTTTATATCGAGCACTTAGGGTGCATCCAAACTTGTTTCTTCATCTGTTTCAAGGAACTAGAGAAAAAAGGAATCATTGAATACCTACAAGGTAATGACAATTTTTATAATTAAGATAATAATAACTTTTAAAATGTATTTGGCTTACGTTTTTTTTTGTAAATATTCATAACTCTTTGGGTACTAAAAAGGGCGCGATTTCTTATAAGACTATAAATAATAAATGCTACTAGCGCAATGAAATAGTAATAGCGCAGATGAAATTGTTAGAAAAACTGCCGTAAAAGTGTGAAATTATACAATAATTGCATACAATAGTATTTATATGTTGCACGCAATTATTGTCTAATTTCACACTAATTATTGTATAAGTATTGTTAACGCTTATTGACATTTAAGTCTAACAAGTATTCAGTATGTCGAATTGTAAGAAATGCTCTTAGAACATACTAAAATAATTGTTTGATTTATATGTTAATAATGATTTTAAAAACGCTTATCGCACGTAAATATTGCCTAATTTCATTCTTTTATGACATTCTTCTGTAACAATTTTATCAGTGTAATTAAAAAAATAATCCGATATTAATAAAAAGTTCAATATTCATTTCAATTTCATCATTCTAATTTATAATTTAATAAAATTAGCATATTTAAAATAAAAAATAAAGAGAGTAATGTGACAAAGGGGAAAGGTCAGAACGAACGTGTTGTTATAAACGTGAATGCGTCCGATCAGTACGCGTGTATTGCGCTCGCGTCTAATCGCTCCTGCTCGTCTTCTCTATGCGGCTTGTGATATGCTATTTCTTTTTGTAACTTGAAAACTAAGCTCGGACAAAATTTTTCGTAAAGAAAAAAATCGCCCTAGAATTAGGTCAGGAAATATGTCTTTTCAGGGACACTTGAATTGTTCTGAACCATCTTATATAATAATTATAAAGATTATGCGTTTCGCGGGTTTCCATCGTATCCAGATCCATTTTTGGAATGCTAACGTTTCGTGAACCTTGCGATCTACTTCATCAGGGAGAGGGGCAGCCTGATACTGAGTTGTTCCTTCGAGTCATTCCTTTTTTATATTACTTTTATATTACTCTTTTATATACTTTTATACTACTTGGAAGGAAAGAAGAGAATTGTGGGTGGAGGAGGAGAGAATTGTGGGTGGAGGGGGAAATCGATCAGTCCTCAATAACCGTGAGAATTTTCCATATATTTTATTTATGTTGTAGCTATTATCTCTACTGAGATTGTTAGGGTGTTTTGTATCTCTATGGCTTCTTTCTTGGAAAGTATTATGTAATATTAGCTATTATGGTCATTTTGTCAAACAGTATTTGATATCTTATTTCGATGTTTCTGATAATGCTGAAAAGAACACCAACGTGATATGTTTTAATCTAATCACTTTGATATTCTTTTATCCGTAGGTTGACAATAATATTTCTCCAATGTAGACTTGCGCGCAGGAACAAGGTATTTCGTATACTCCTGCGGAGCTGAGTGGAGATCTTTAGGATTTCTTAAGATTTGTTCTTCTTTTTGGGTGGTTTAAAGATTCGGATATTGTGTTTGTTTATATCCTGCCAATCCGATCTGTTATTCCTTTGACATATGGACGGAAGTAAGCTGATACGGAAAACTATCCTTCCTAAATGTTTTTGTCTCTAAGAAACCCTCTAAGGTATCTGACGGTACCTTAGGCCATCAAGTATACAGAAAACCAACACACACAGATAGATATCTACATGCAGAGTAACATCATCACTCAGCATAAAAATAATCTGCAATCAATTCACTTGTATATAGAGCTTTCACTATCTCTGACAAAGAACATCTACAGACAGAACTCAATCACTTAAAAATAGCCTTACAGAAAAATGGACATGAAAAAGACATAATCAAAACATGCAAACAAGACAACGATCTCTGACATAATCAGACGAAAGGTCCTGTCCATTCTCCCATATGTCAAAGGAACAACAAATCGGATTGGCAGGATATTAAACACTATATCCAAATTATCTTTAAATCCGAACTATCTTTAAACCAAAAGATAGGACACCCAAAAAGATAGGACAAATGTTAAGAAATCCTAAAGATCAAAGACCTCCACTTAGCTCCGCAGGAGCATACAAAATACCTTGTTCCTGCGGGCAAGTATACATTGGAGAAACTGGGAGAATGGTCAACTTACGAATAAAAGGACAGCAACGTGATGTCAGGTTAAAACACGTCATGCAATTAGCATTATCAAAAACACAACATCGAAACAGAATATCAAATACTGTTTGACAAAACGACCACAATAGCCAACATTACATCATACTTTCCAAGAAAGTATAGAAAAGTCATAGAGATACAAAGGCATCTAACAATCACCCTAACAATCTACAATAAATAAAAATAATGGCTACATAAATAAAATATAGAAAACTCTCCTGGTTATTGAGGACTGATCGATTTTCCTCATCTCCTCCCTCCCCCCCTCACCCACAATTCTCTTCTTTCCCTCCACTACTCCAACAAGCGTAATATAAAAGCGTAATATAAAAAAGGAATGACCAGGAGGAACATCTTAGTATCAGGCTGCTCGTCGCCTTGATGAAGTGGATTGCAAGGTTCAACATTGACATTCCAAGAATGGATCTGGACACGGAAGAAACCCGCGAAACGCATAATTTTTATATAGAAAGCACCCGTGAAAGTCTCAAGAATATTAATAATTATAATTTTTTGTATAAGAGGTACAGAAGTAAGCAAATATTGACATAGAATTTGTGGCTCAGCAGCAGAGTGATAGTTTCATAGCACAAACTTTGAAGAGGCCTCGATTCGAATCCTGGCAGAAGCGAACAAATTTTCTCATATTATTAGTTATCTTGAAAAAATGTGATTTAGTAAAACTACTATCTCATTAAAGGATATAACTTTTTAAAAATAAGAATAATTTAAAGAAAGACTAAATGTCTAAAATATATAATAATAATTAAATTTAATAATAAGGAAGGACTCCGCACAAATCATATGGAAAAATGCTTTCAGTCGAATTGGTTGAATTTGTTGATATGTTGTAGTTCTCATCATTCTGAACAAATGTCTCAATGGGCACAACTTGATCCCATGGCTAATTTCAAAGACATAAACAGTCAAGTGTCCTCTGCCGAAAATGCGATGTGCATTACATACGAATTATTATCGACTCTTTAGGACTGTGTTTCTACTATACAAATATGAGTTAAATAGTTATAATGATAATAATTATACAATAAATATAATATTAGGTGTAGTAAAAAGAAATCCATTTATTTTTCCATTCAATTTCATGCAAAAATAATGGATTTCTTTTTACTACGCCTAATAATAATAAAATTAATTTAGTTCAAACTTCGTAGCATATTGGAATATCGCGAAGCAGATGCATCTTTTTATAACAGTTGGCATTACTAGCATGGTCAACCATTGCAGAAATATAAAGGGTGCTCATACTACTTGCTCATAATATCTAATCCTACCCTAAGTATAATGTGGAAAAATGTTTTAGATGAAAGTGGAACGAGGGGAATATATTTTGATCACATTGTTTTTATTCTAAGTGAAAATGAAACCAAGAAGGTTCATCTTTTTTATAAAATTATATAATTCTTTTTTATATAATTCCTTTAACTATTTTGCATATAAAAGTAATATATAATAATTATAATAAATGTAATTACAATTATAATTACATTTACGATCATAATTATAATTATAATTATATACTTTCTAAGGTCATTGTATCAATCTGAAGTGTCTCATAGTATGACTCTGCAAGGTAAAATGTTGAAACCATATATATTTTTCTGCTCTCAGCGTTATCAATGTCGTTGATCTTATGTAACGTTGAGAATAAAAAAATATGGAAATCATGATAGTGTATTCACAGTAATGTATTGAAAGAAAAAATTGACTGAAACGGCATAGAATTTTTAATTGGTTACAGCAGCCATTTAAAAATGCTGTTTATGAATGTGGAAGGATGTCAACCTTGCCTTGAACGAACGTGCATATATGTCGCACTTCGCCGATGGAGCGATTAGAGTCCGTTTCACGCAGTGCTTATTGGTGTAATTTCTCGGAAGTGGCGTGATCAATACAACACGAGTCTTTTAATTTAATTATTCTTTATTTATTTCCCGAATAGTTTTACACATATGCTTCGTTAAACAATACTTTGTATTCACGAGCTAGCTGTACCACTTTGATCAAAAAATTCCCGGAATTACCACCAGGTGATGCTCTGAGTCAGTTGATTTGAGTTTTGTTTTTTTGGTTAGGTTGCCACATCTATCATTGACATTCCCACCAAATTTTCTCACCATAGCTTGATATTTGTAAAAGTTACGCCGTCTTGAGTCATCTACCTCTGCACGTATTTTTGATTTTTTACAGTTTTAAAAATGGAGTTGAATTTACAACAACGAGTTTGTATTAAATTTTGCGTTAAAAATGGATTCAATGGTGTGAAAACCTTGGAAATGTTGGGAAACTGTTTCGGCAGTGATAAAAAAACTCTAAAAAAAACAGCCGTTTATGAGCATGGCATGAACGCTTCAAAAGTGGTCGTGAGTCCGTCGAGGATGAACGCAGTGGCAGGCCGTCGACATCGAAAACCGACGAAAACATCAATAAAGTGAGAGAAATGTTAATCAATAACCGCAAATTAATTATCAAAGAGCTGGCAGAGGATTTAAACATTGCTTATGGATCCATTCAGGACATTGTAGTTAATGGGTTTGCGCCGTGTTGCTGCAAAGTTGGTCCCGAAGGAACTGAATTTCATGCAAAAAAGGGTGTTGTCATCGCTAAAGACATGATTTCCAAGGCTGAATCCGATTCAACATTTATCAAACGCATCATTACTGGAGACGAGACGTGGATTTATGAGTACGACACGCAATCCAGACATCAGGCGAGTGAATGGAAAACTTCAAATGAGCCAAGATAAAAAAAATCACGTCGTTTTCAGTCGAAAAAGAAAGCGATGCTCACGGTTTTTATGGATTACAACGGTATTGTACATCACGAATTTTTGCCAGATGGTCAAACAGTTAATAAGGAGTATTATTTGGGCGTTATGAGACGTTTGCGTGAAGTTCGCCAAAAAAGAAAGGATTTGTGCAACCAACTCGTGGATTTTGCACCATGATAACGCACAGTGCCATCATTATCCGTGAATTTTTGATCAAGAACGAAACGAATATCATCCAACAGCCATCGAATTCACCTGATATGGCTCCCTGCGATTTTTTTCTGTTCGATCGAGTCAAAAAATCATAACCAGGGAACGCATTTTAACAGCCGAAAGAAGGTAATGTAAAAAATCGAAGACAGCTCTGATGGCTATACCGACAATAGAGTTCTAGAAATGTTTCGAGAGCTGGATCAAGCGCTGGCATAAGTGTGTTGCAGTTGTTGGGGAGTACTTTGAAGGGGACAATATCATTTTTTGATGAATAAAACTTGTATTTTGAATTTTCTGAATGAATTCCGGGAACTTTTTGATCAAAGTAGTATAGCTCAGATGTTGACAGTAACATACGATTAGTAGAGTTCTATGGATAAGACATACAGAGAGAATCGAGAAAAAGGTGCGCAATAATATAAGAGAACGCGCGCAATAATATAAAGGATGCATCACGCGCATACAACGTCTGCTTGTCGATAAATGCAAAAATTGATGAATCATAACATAGAAGGAAAATTTTATATCCCTAACAAATCACCCTTCTTGAAGGGACTGCTCTTCAATTAATTTCTTCAATCTAGCAACTAAAAACTGGAATTATAAGAAATTGAAGATAACGATTGACGTGGTTCGCAAATGAAAACAAATTGTATTGTTAATTAAATGAGGATGCAAACATTATCGTGAATAAACTAAATCTTTTTATTAATTACGCTTAATCTACTTACTAAAAGTGAAAATTAACAGAAAAATGTAATAATAAGAATGCAACTAGAACTAAAATTAAACGAAACATGAATAATGCAATGACAGATTTACAAAGGTATAGCTAGTTTTGACAGTGGTCTAACGTAAGAATCTTTCGCCGTTTTAATTGTGGCCGAGCGTGTCACCGTTGGATTCTAGTTGCACGGTTTCAACTCTCTCAGATAATCGTTGGAAAGAAGCTAAGCCTTGTTATTTGATTAAGATTAGCTGGTCGGACTGAAGTTGCTGACTCCTGTATGTCTTCTATTTGTGTCTCTGCTGCAAGGAATCGAGATACTCGCTGTTCCATCTTTGTCAGAAATGCTAGCATTTTTGCTCGATCAGAGTGAGAGCGTCTTCGTGTTTACAATTAAATTGAGAAAGCCATTTAGTGGTGAACTGATCAGAAAGTACTCTGAGCACAGAAAATCCAAATCGTTAGTGAACTAAGGAGAACGAAAAGTCTTGAGTTTAGAATAACTTCAATCTCGCAGAGAATCATTTGAAGTTTCTCAAAAGTAAAATTTGTTGTGCCTACGATACGAGTGAGATGAATCTTAGGCCGATTTGATGGTCGCCTTTCAAAGGCCGCCAAAATAGTGGCAACATTAGGTGGATAAATGTCCACGTGATATGTTGATCGCGTAAGAAATTATTTATAGAAGTCTGTGATCGATTCTAAGAAAGTCGCAAAATTCTTTCATTTGTTTTTGCGCTCCGACAAATGTAGTTGTGTTATCGGAGTACATACATTGGAGCCTACCACGACGCGAGATAAGTCTTTTAAGAATCGCAATAAACTAGTAAGATCGTTTACGAGTTCTAAATGTATCGCCTTTGTGGCGAAACATTCAAAAATCAGCAACATAAGTCTTACAGGTTCGTGAATTATGACATTTATCATCTCGTACAGTCACAGGACCGGCGTAATCAATATCACAGTGAGAGAATGGACATAAAATATTAACTCTAAGTGTAGGCAATGAGTCCATTAATGCTTCCGAAAAAAACTAACTTGACCTTAAGACAAATTATACAATTCTTAATTATTTTATGGTGGTTAAACGTAATGAAAGTAGTCAAAATCGTTGCCCGACTGCGGCCATAGTGCATGTTGCGCAGAAGCTCGCATTCAATTATTCGTTTAAAACATGATTTCGCGACAAAAATTTGATGCGCGTTGAACGATAAGGCCGAATTCTTCCGCCAATTTTAATCAATTTGTCATCTCATAAATGAAGATAACGAAAACAGATCGCTATAGTAGCTAATGTTGATTCGCTTGCTCAAGGCATTGTATTCATTTAAAAAGGCTTGGATTTGGACGTCTCTGCACATAACGTATAAAGAATTTGAAATTTTTTCAGAAGATATTATAACGGTTAATGGTCTCAAATGCAAAAGATTCGAGAGCTTAAGGCAATAAGCTAAGATTCGACAAGTCTTATATAGATTATAAAATTTATTGAGTAAATCATTAACACTACAATTGATTATTTATTTAGCGTAACGATAGCGAAGATTCGTTTTTGTTCGGGAATCTCATCCTGATTAATAGTAAATTTGCCACTTGGCCATCTATTCGCCTTATTAAGAATGAGGGATCGTACCATCGTCATAAAGAAGATTCTATTAATTCATTAGGAAGTTCCCGGGAAAGTTAATATGTCCGGATTGTTGCACGAGGCCAATTATTCGGGTCGGTTAGACATTGGATTTCTCCAACGCGATTCGCCACAAATATAGGTCATTTGCGCGACGATATTCAGTTTAAAATTATAGTGGAATCTGATCACAAGAAAATTTTAATGTGCGTTAAATCGAGCGACGATTTGAGTTTGTCGTTTGTACTAACAAAAATGCGGCAGACAATTTTAAGCGTGGCAAAGATACAGTTTTAAATGGAGCAATTCGGGACTTAGAACAGATTAAATTTGAATGAATAAATTTGAATCTAGCACGTAATCAAGATGAATCTTTTAATTATTCTTTATTTACTTTCGAATAGTGATTCAGTTTTATAAATAAAATGCTTCGTTAAACGATACTTTGTATTTACGACTAGCCGTAAAGCTCACATATTGGCGATAGCACGTTAGTAGAATTTTGCGGATAAGATGCTCAGAGAGAACCGAGAAGAAGGCGCGCTGTAATACAAAAGAACGCGCGCAGTAATACAAAGGCAGCGATGAACTTTAATAGATCTGTTCCTTCATTTTGTTTTGAAATAAATGCATTTTTAAAAAAACGGATCGAACTAATTTGTACTCCCAATAAATTATAACGGAGCCCGATAACATAGAAGGAAAATAAATAAAAAAGTCAATCAATGCTTAGTAAACTAAATTGAAATAATCCGTTAAAGAGCTCAGAACAAAAGCAGGATGTACTTCGCTAATATTGTGTGAATTACAAAACATTATATTTAACAAAATAATATACATACGTTTCGACCTTACATCAGATCATTTTCAATGTTAAAACTACCATTTATATTAAAATAATGACATAAAAATTCTAAAAACATCTAATGCATTACATATAAAAACCTCAATATTTACAAAACAAACTGTGTAATCTTAATATGGTCGCAAGAAGTAATAGACTCTCCTCTTACATCTGTCTATGGTGTCAATTCAGAAGTGCATCTCGATAAAAAGTATGTGTTCGGAATAATAATTTACCATGGTATATGGTTGTTGGATCTCTTATTGAACGCTTAAAGCTACACTTGTCCATCAATTCGATGAAGTATTGCTATGTAAAGTAATATATGAAGTAATAATTGAAACTAAAGAGAATTTAACGCAAATTAAAATATCGCTCGATTCGTGTCATATCTGTTACTACTAATAAAGATGATCAGAATTATAGTGCAGAAATGCACTATAATTGTCTTAGAATCCTATATTTCCTTTAATAAGAAATTTTATAGACAATTTTATAGACAATTTTTGGTTCTCCTATGAGCTCTCCTCTGTCACTGATCATAGATAATATAGTTATAGAAGATTTAGAAGAAAAAGCATTTCAGTTATTATCATGTCGTTGATTCTTTTACTTCAGACATGTAGACAATATTCTATTTGCTGCACCACCAGACAGTTTAACTGGAATATTAGAAATTTTTAACTCGTTCCATAACGCCTTCAATTCATGCTTGAAGTAAGTAAAGATAATAACCTGAATTTTTTGAATGTGAATCTTATTGTTGACGAGCATAGAATTATATTTGACTTATAACAAACTTACTGATTATAACACTTATAACAAATTTTCTGAAAGATATTTGAATTTTCACTCACAATATTCTACCTGTCATAAAAGAAGTGTAATTTTTAGTTTATTTGACAGAATTTTTATCCCACCCAAAATTCCATTATAAGAATATTTATATGATTTTGTTGAGAAACGGATATCCTATTCCTTTTATATTCTCCACAATCCAGATGATTAAGTTCCATTAATGATAATTAAGTTCTTATAAGATTAAGTCCACCAAAATTCGAACTAAAGACTCTAATAAGTACTTAACTATACCTTTTGTAAGAATCATTTCTGAATCTTTTTCCAACATAGCTAGAAGTGTCAATTTAAAATTACGATTCTGAATACTCTGAAAAAATACATCACAACTGGAAAAAATATTCTTGAGACAGCATCACATCATGATGTTGTTTATAGGATTTCATGCAACAATTGTGATGCATCACAACATTGGCAAGACAAAAAGGCAATTGAAAACAAGAATTATAGAGCATTCGTCAGATATCAATAAAAAATTCAAGTGTCATATCTAATCATCGGATCTCACTTGATCATAACTTTGATTGGAACAAGATTAAAATTTTAGATAAGAAACTATCTTACAACAAAAGATTGACTTCAGAGATGATTTTTATAAAGAGACAAAAGATTGGACTTAATTTACAAAGCGACACAGAATCGTTACCAGAAATATAGTCTCCCGTTATATAAGCACTTTTTCTTTCCTGTTTTCCATCATCTTTTTCCTTTCCTTCCAACTTGCGCACCATTCACATTTGATGATTTTTTTCGTTGCTTGATACTGTATCAGTTCGAAATAAGTTTTCAGAGACATGGAAGTATATGGCAAATTTTATACTTTTGGAGTTCTGGTCTTAACATTGCTTGTTTTATACACTATTATGCGCTGTAATTCTGATCATCTTTGTTAGTAGTAATACAGGTATAACACAAATCGTGCGACATTTTAATTTGTGTTAAATTCTCTTTAGTTTCAATTATTACTTCATATATTACTTTACATAGCAATACTTCATCACGAATTGATGGACAAGTGTAGCGTTCAATTTTAGGTGTTCAATAAGAGATCCAACAACTATGGTAAATTATTATTCCGAACGCATACTTTTTATCGAAATGAGATGCACTCTTGAATTGACACCATAGACAGATCTAAGAGGAGAGTTTATTACTTCTTGCAGTCATATCAAGATTGTCGAATTACACAGTTTGTTTTGTAAATATTGAAGTTTTTATATGTAATGATGTTTCTAGAATTTTTATGTCATTATTTTAATATAAACGGTTGTTTTAACATTGAAAATGACTTGATGTAAAGTCGAAATGTATGTATATTGTTTTGTTAAATATAATGTTTTTGTAATTTACAATATTAGCGAAGTATATCCTGCTTTTACTCTAAGCCCTTTAATGGATTATTTCAATAGAAGGAAAATTTTATATGCCTAACAAATACTATCTAAGAACACAATCAATAAACTAAAAGCCTATATTGATCGAAGCAAGATCTTTAATGCTTAAATAATTCAATGTGAATTATATATATATATATATATATAT
>NW_012130100.1:630141-638148 GCF_000143395.1 Atta cephalotes | reverse complement strand
TATATATATATATATATATATATATATATATATATATATGCATATATACTATATTTGTAATCTTCAAACTATACGCCGAATTTTCCGTATTTATAAACACAATTAAACTGCTATAATAATATGATGAATTAAATTACTCTACCATTTTGTAAATTTCCCTAATAGTTAACGAGATGTTAATTCTTAAAGATAATCGAATACTACTGCGAAGTGCATACCGATCATTTGGCGCGTGGATAGCCATGGGGAGCGCGGACTGCCTAACAAGAGCCTCGTGTCGCGCACACCGCCGCGAGTCTCTATAGTTCGGACAGCGCGCTTGCCAGACTATCCTCACTCTCCACGGCTTGCCCAAGCAATAACTAAGCGTATACACTTCAGACGTTTATTCTATTTTGTTGCGATAAAATTATAATCACTTATATTGATAAATTGTATTTTTCAACTTTCGACACATGTATTAGGTGTGGGAAAAAGTTCGTGGCGTTTTTTTAATGCCATCTAACGGGAAAAACGCCACGAACTTTTTCCCATACCTAATATGTCATATAAATACGTTTATGTATTTTATGTATATTATAGAGACATATTTTTGCAATTTAATGGTTAATTTTTTAATAATGTTTACATAAATATTCCACACAGCATACTGTGAAAACCTTTTGTTTCGGGAAGAATTTAATCATATTTATCTTTATATGTTATTAATTTGACAGTTGCTATAGCTTATTTTGTTTTTTGTTGTACATAATTTATTTTTAAATTGGTATATAGGTCATTTATTAATTGACAAAACAAAAAGAGTTTTTGATATATAGTATTTTACAAAATCGATTTTATTGATTGCAAGTACAGTTTTAATAAAAATTTCCCATTTTAATTAAATTAACTATGAATAACTCTATTAAAAAAAAGTACTTTCAGAGGCTCCATGAATACACTCTGATCAAGAGTAAATGAAGTAAGAGTAAATGAAGAAATCCATTAGTATTTGCCTCTTTATAGGTATTTACGTCATTTCCTTAAAAAAACCGCGTTCCGCGGCGATACTGCGTACTACATCGCTTGCCTATTTAACTAACTATGTAATAAATACTCATTTTCTGCATTTTGTATCATACTAAGACGCGGATACTTGTAAAAAAGTACCACTGTGCACTACGCAGTAATATTTTTCTACAAGAGTTTAAAAGACATTTTAGAACGTCCACTGGATAACACGAGGATAACTGGAGACAGGATGAAATTTGGTTATCCAGAAACATTCTATTGATATTTAAACGATGATATTCTATGGACATAAAATAAGCGGACATATAAACATTCTCAATTTATCCTAAATACTTCCTAAGTTTCTTTACGTAATTCAGATGTTTGAAAATTCCTCGGCATACATCTATAGGATATCTAGGATTAGTTTTGCTATATGGGATATGATTCTTATTGCTTACAATCTAATTTGTTACAGCAACTAATCATTTTTATCAGAGAACTTAGCACTTCATCTTTTATTATTTTGGGTACACTTAATATATCATCTTAATTAATCGACTGAATTCTTATGAGAAATTGACAAAAGCAAATAAACTGAAAAGCATTATTATCGACTTCAGTTATACGCACGTGCGCATACGCACAGCTATACACACGAACACACGAATCAGATATCTTGCCGTACACATCGTTGATCCAGATGCTGAGACCATGGAAATATATATATTTCAACATTTTATCTTCCTGAGTCATATTATGAGCCTTTAAATTGATACAGTGATTTTAGAAAAATATACAATTATAAATATCATCGTAATGAAATTACAATTGTAATTATATTTATTATAATTATTAATATATATATATTATAATAATTCTTGTATTTATTGTAATTACGAGGGCAAGTCAATAAGTTCTTAGAAAATTTGTCAGAGGGTCACTCGCAGTGTCACGTTACATTACTTTTTGACAAGTAGCACCTCTCAGCTAATTACTGTCAAATTTTGAATGGAATTATCGCGTGGTTTCATTTCTGTAAATGATTAAAGCGAACAACTTTTGTATTTTTTGCAAAATGGAAAAAAACGAGTTTCGTGCAGATCAAACATCTACATATAAAAGGTTTAATGTCGAAAGAAATCAAAGCCGAATTGGATAATGTTCATAGCACATCTGCACCAGCGTTTGCTGTATACAATGGGTGAATGAATTTAAACGTGGTACATCAACATGCACCTCATTCAGGACGTCCAATTGAGGCTACTACGCCAGAAATCATCGATAAAGTCCATGATATTGTTTTGACTGATCGACGAGTGAAAGTGCGCGAGCTTGAGGCCACAGATATCACATGGTACAGTGATTTCAATTTTGCACAAACAATTGGGTATGAAAAAGCTATCGGCAAGATGGATGCCGCATTTGCTTACTGTGGACAGTAGGATAATAAGGAAGATTCTAACTCACGGATACAGCAACCAGCAGATGGCTCTAGTGTCGCGCGGATGAGGAGGGCGAAGTCACAAATGCTGGGTTCGATAGAGGGGAAACGCGTCATCGGTCCATGGATGAGGGAATAGAAGGGGTTTGTTCCTTCTCTCTTCCTCTTGTTGTATTCTCTTTTTTTTCTTTTACGATTTTTATTAAATAGATATGGGATTTACGATTTTTAATGACGACTTAGAAATTAATTATGATAATATTTTTATGAATTTTTAAAAATAAGTTTAATTTTTAATAATTTTTAAAAATCTAATAACACTATTTATAATAATATTCTTTTTTATCAATGTAACACAAATGGCCAAGCGCTTTCTTATTGACTTAATTCAATACTACTACGAAGATATGAAGAAGAAGTGGCGAAGATACTAAGAATAAAATAATTTTAGAAGAAAAGTATATATATTTTAACATATATTCATTTATCATGTAATGCCGTATGTACAATATAATCTAAACCATATTACTATTAGTTCACATTTTATAACAGAATTTTTTATCATAAATTTTGTACAAAATGTTTGCAGCATCGCTTTTATTAATAATATAATTTTATTTTAAAAATGACACAAAATATTCGAATTTCTTATTAACATCATCCGTATATTGACTCAGTTCATAGAATACATGTTCAACACATTGCTTAAGCTCAAATAAGAAAAGCATAGTTGTTGATTTCATGTACAAATATATGCCATTTAATGTTAACTTCACGTTATTCATATATTTTAACAAGTTCCATATTTAGATTTTGAATCGGTGATGATGATGATGATGGGACTGTTGACTGCATTAATCGCTCGCCTGCAATATCTGCACGCCTCTCGATGAACGTCTTCCACGTAGCATGAAGTATGAACATGCGATTGCCTCGATTATCACCAATCGCAATGAGATATAGATCCTACAATGATCTCAATGTCCAGAAATTTGTACGCTGTCGACATATAGCGAGATTTCGAAGATGTACTAGATAATGTTTGAGAAAATGCGCTTTAAAAAAAAGAAAACATAAACAGATCTTATAAAATACATAACATATATAATACGCATAAGCAAAATATTTTATAAAATTAAATGAACTTACTGTCTCTTACTCACGTTTCATCCTGTTGAATTGGAACGTAATAGTTTATTCATGACTTAAGATATTTTATTTTCTCGGAGAACTTATAATTAGCAATAGCTGTCTGAACTCTGTTGAAGCTCTCTGAACGACTGATACGGATAATGTAATCTGAAGTTCTTCTTTTAAACAGTATTCCTTTCCAAATTTTTTTATACACTCTAAAATGGAGGAGATTTAAAAAAATTTTTTTTGTACATTATGCTTTGAAGAACAGTTACGACGTGGTTGAAGAATACTAAATTGACACACATCATAAAAACTGTAACGATATCGAATCTCTTTTATCTAAGGGTATCGACCAATGCCAACGATAATAAAATCTAACTGTTCTCATTATCTTTTTCAAAAATGAGTTTTAAGCAATGTTATGTTTAATTAAATAAATTTAACGCAACTGTGCAAAAATTATACTTTTTAGTGACTGTGCGAAAATTATATTTTAGTGACTGTGAAAAATAGTGCATTTTAATATGGATCAAACGGAGTGCGATCTCATATTGCAAGTTGCTCAGTTAAATACACGAGAAGAATTTCTTGCATGGGAACAGCATTGCGATAATTTCGAATCGCTGGAAGAACAGAGTCGTGCTAAACGTTCGCGATTATCGATTGATGTTAAACAATCGTTGATCACTCGTATCGCGAGACTCGAAAATTTGAAAGATACTGCGCGAACGTTTGTGCAAGTGGATGCCAGATATAGCGCGAGACTTCGATGGCGCGAGATTGATACAGCGTTCAAAAGTCATATATTGACCGGTGCCGTGATAAACTCTGGACACATCGAACCTCGCCAATTTCTCGAAGATGCGAGAGAAATAGTATTGGAAAATGTACAGAGTATTATTCAGAAAGAAGTACTATGATATTGATATAATAGATAAACACAATATTTAATGGTGAATTTGTATCGGGTGATAAACGTGCGGATAAAAGTGTGAGCACGAGAAACTATGAACTCTTCTGTTCGTCCGATTTGCAAGAATGGTATGCATCGCGCGTGATCGAGCCTGACATCATTAGAGGAATTCCAGGAATGTGATAGAGGGTAGACGCTATCGCGTATCCTAAATTTAAACATAAACAAGTATAATCCGTTGCATACGGGATATCGCATCGAACTCCCACGAGAAATTAAAATGAAGAGAGAGGTGGTCAATGTGCTATCCATGGACAATGCATGTTTTGCCTGATCAGTGATTGCCCGCTCTACAGCTAGACGTAACACAGATCGGACATCTCCATCAATGTTTATCTCATCAAGAAGCAAAAAGAAATTCTTCCATTACGGCTAACCGACCGAAAGGGGGGCAAACACTTGGGGTCAATCTCTTGTACATACAAGATTTATACAACGATACAGAGCATCAAGGATTTATCTTGCTTTATGAGAGATCGCAAATTACAGCAAGAAAGAATAGAACGTATTTCTGTGATAGGTTCGTATACATTTAAAAAAGAAAAAATTATAAATATTTTCAATAACATTTTTTAAAAATAATAATAAGAATTTGTGTTATTTTCCAGATTCTTACATTATTTTAGATTTAGCGCAAAATTTATCCATGTAGCAGATTGTGGAAAATTTAACAACTGCGCGATCCGATTGCCCAGTGAGGACAATAAGTGTTTAAGTTTCAACAATTACTGCAAAGAGAAACGCGTCCTATTTGTCATATATGCCTGGAATGCACTCTGGAAAGGATGGAAAAGGAAGATATGGAAACATTAAGCTATATGTATCAACATCAATATTAGGTTTTTAGTATAACGTTCTATGTTCATTGCTCATATGATAATTAGCTGTCAAAATATCGGTTTCGTCGTAACGATTGCATAGCATGGTTCGCCGAGGAACTAAAAAATTTAGCAAATAATGTCAAAATTATCTTATCTGCTAATGTTTCCATGGCAGATTTTACGAGAGACGATTGAATAAAATTTAACAGTGCTATGCACTCTCATGTGTGTGAGAAGTCATTCGCAAAAGATGACACACGAATACGTAATGCCATCTCATCAGACGATAGAGGCCCCGCAAATTGCAATTTAAAAAAGATTCACATTGCATTCCCATAGATTTTCATAAGTTATCGGGATATGACGCATTTTATCATCAAAGAAATAGCCTTTACTTATAGATTTATTACCGATAACAAAAGAAAAATACATTTCATTTACGAAACATGTCGATAGCACTATAGACAAAAATGATCAAAAGAAAATTGTATAAAATTACGTTTTATTGATTCTTTTAAATTTATCACATCAAGTTTAGAAAAATTGGCATCGTATCTCGATAAAGATAAACTGGATAAGCGTGAATTTTTTAAATTTATCCGCAGAAAATTTCAATTTATTAAAAGGCGAAAAGGTATATTTCCGTACGAGTATGTTGACTGCGTCGAAAAATTGAAGAAAGCTGAGTTATCATTACGCGAATCTTTTTATAGTTCGTTGACAGATGGCACCGTACCTGAAAGCGATTATGCGTACGCCATGAATGTGTGGTAGCAATTTTCCATTCCAAACCCTCTGTGAATATAGCGACCTGTATTTAAAAACAGATGTATTGTTGGCCGATATTTTGAGAATTTCGGGATAGCATCACGAATTATGGATTCGATCTTGCGTATTTTTATACACTACCGGGTTTTTCGTGGGACGCGATGTTAAAACATACTCGCGTCAATTTCGAATTTCTTACCGACATAGTTCTATTCACGAACGTGATATACGTGGCGGTCTGAGTCAATATTCAAACAGATATGCGCAGGCTAACAATAAGTACATGCAGCACGATCTATCGAAACCATCGACATACTTAATGTACTATGACGTCAATCTGTACGGTTGGGCAATGTCAACTATTGCCATACGCTGATTTTCTCTAGATTGACAACGTAGACAATTTTGATGTTATGAATGTCAAAACGTTAGATTCATCGACAGATTCTCGAAGTTGACTTGGAGTATTCGCAATATGCGCACGTCGATATATCGTTTTGTCCAGTGTGCGAGAAACCACGCGACAAGCGAGAGGAGAAATTTCTTGTATAATGAAATAAGTATTACCTCATTATCGCAATCTGCAGCAATGTACTTGTTACGGTCTCTGCATTACAAAGATCCATCGTATACTGCAATTCGCGCAATTTCCATCTCTCATGGCTTTGCGAATACATCGAACAATACAAATTTTAGAATTTTAACAAAGAATGAGTTCGACAAAAACTTATTCAAATTAATGAACAATGCGATTTTCAGCAAAATCATGGAGAATGTGCGTAATCATGTTAATGTGCGACTTGTAACGCATTGGGATGGGAGATACGGTGTAGAGGCAATGATCGCAAAACCAAATTTTCACTGTAGAAGCATTTTTTCCGAGAACTTGATCGCGATAAAAATGCGAAAACTCGAGATAAAGACAAATCGATATACGAAGGTATATTTCCTCGATATATCTAAAATGTGTTTACGTTTATGATATATCTAAAATGTGAATTATTATGAATTACGATGAAAAGATCGTGTATAGCATGGTGAAACGCCTGATTATTATGGCTGTAATTGTTGCGGAAGATGATGATGACAATAAGACTTTCGTATACGTTAAAGGATGAAAAAACGCGAATGGTGGTATATTCGATAGCGACAATTTGAGCATTGAGACTCTGGATGCTGCTTTATGAAAATATAAATTCTTTGAATAATCTAAATGTTACTAATACTATGCGATGTGTAAAATATGTTAAGAATTGTACGTTACAGAATGTATTTAAGATATACAATTGGTGCTCGCAACGCCAAAAAAAAATATATCAAATTGAAAATAAAATATGAGATTTTTTTTTAAATACGTTTTAAATTTCTTTCTCCTTTCCTTTCCTTATAGTTAAGAATTAATTAATAATAGTTGAGTAATAATAGTAATACGATTTAATAAGTATTGAATTAGTCGATAAGAAAGTGCGCTTGGCCATTTATATTATATTAATAAAAATATTATCATAATTATCTATTGTGTTATATTACATTCATAAAAAATATTATCATTATATTATCAATTAGTTACTAAATCATTAGTTACTAAATCATACCATTAAATATTACATCTATTTAATTAAATCGCTTGTGAGAAGAAAATGTGGGAGAAAATGCAGCGGGAAGAAGAGAAATACAATAATATGAGATAAGTAGGACCGCCACGAGTGAGAAAGAGGAACAAAAATCCCTCTACTCCAGATCCCGGTGATGCGCTCTCTTCCCTCGGTCCTTGCGATACCCCCCCGCACGCACACGTACACACATACATACACACACACACACACACACACACACACACACACACACACACACACACACACACACACGCACGC
>NW_012130100.1:624182-628834 GCF_000143395.1 Atta cephalotes | reverse complement strand
CACACACACACACACACACACACACACACACACACACACACACACACACACGCACACGCACGCGCACGCACTGCCTATATGCACTGCTTATAAATAATGTTTTATATATTTGTTCAGTTCAAATCTTTTTTAATTTGTACAAATAGGGCACATATTACATAGATATGTTAAATTACACGGACTTCTGCACGAACAGTTTGTCATCTATGGCTGCATGCGATTTAATAACAGATTTACAAATGGTGTACATGTGTTCGATGTGCACAAAATTGATGAATCACCCGTTGTATAATAAAAATTAAAAATTTAAAAAATATATTGCGCACTGTTTTGTCAGCACATTTAATGCCTTTATTTCTTCAGGATACACTTGTTTTTGATACTTTTGTTTTTAGTGTCTTCACTCTGATCACTATTATATCCGTCATCTTCCGATAATGCATCCTCATTATTGTCCATTATTATCTTAAAATTCACATCTTCGTCGATATCCATCAGGTTTTTTTCTGATATATTATGAATAATATGCATATATTTTCCATCAATTATTCAATATATTATACAATACGACTTTAAGAAAGCTTTTACTGTACACTTCGAGATTCAAATTCATAACTGTAACCCTTTTCTTCAACCGGAGTAAATATCGTTTTTCTAATTTTTTTTTTTAGGAATGTTTCAAAATCCTAATATCCTCATAAACTTAAGAAATTTAAAAAGTCTAGACTTAAAGTGTTTCAATACCTTTCTCATATATGTTTAAAAACACAATTATTAATTTTTAATAGCAGCCAGATGTCGGCGCTCGAAATATCAATCATTTCTATCGACTAATCTTTATGTACTTATCTTAAACATGTTTTTCTCCCTCATAAAAATTTATAAATACAATTCGAGTTTCACTTACATTTATACTTCTAATCTTGAAACATATTGCAAAAACATGTTTGATTGTCATGTCCTCTTCCCAAAAAGGATCAAGGTTCTTTTATCAATGAAGAGAAATATTGCGTTTCAATATTATCAATTTTGATAGCAGCTAGATGTTGGCACTCAATCGATTAATTATGAAACTTGATCGTATTTATTTAAAATAATTAATAAATGTTGTTTCTAGAAAAATTACATTACGCCTTATCTTAGCCGAAAAATAGTTGGAGCATATATTGGCCAATAGCCTTTGTAATTTTTCGTTTTATAACCATTTTTCGTTTTATAACCATTTGTTTTTTGCATTGTTTTTTGTTCATGGTAATATTCCCTTTTATGTGATGTTTTTTGTTGTCTTGTACGTGACTACAGTTCCCAATCTGTGATGTCTTACTGTCACTCCGCATAACATTATACCCCTATTTTCGAAGAATCTCCCATGCCCCGCATTCTCCTTGGAGCTCCTGAGTTAGAACTCCCATTGTATTACTACTAAAACTACTGTATTACTACTGATTTTGTCTTGAGACGGAAAAATTAATTCTACAAGCCGAAGCTTTTATCGCAATGTTATCCTACAGTAAAATCATCATTCTGTAATATTTAATTAAGATACTTCCATTCTTTGTAATTATTCGATATGAACAGTTAATGCGAACCAATCATGGTCCGCAATGTGTGCGTCGCTCGTCGTTTAAATTTATGAACAAAACTTCACGTACAGACTAAAACTCTCGCTGTTCCGCAATTTTATTTACGCTCTTCACATTTTAAGAAAAAAAAAAGAAACTTTTAAATGCAATCATTTTTCGTGGAGTTATGTTTATTTTAATTTATGCAAAATTTTGATATAAATTTACCTATAAGATAATTTTGTTGACGAATGTATATAATATATATGCTTTGCATGGAACTGTATTGACAAAATTCTGATTATTTCTATTTCGTAATAAGCACATCTAGATACGATTTAGAAATGAGGTCATTAAGTTATCACTAGATTCTTAAATTATACTTCTAACCAAACAACATTATTTACTGTCATTTCAACATCAAAATAACATCTTTCTCAAAATAAGCTCCCTCCCCTCGTAAAATCAAAGTCAATTTTTTAAAATTAATTTTTAAAGTCAATTTTTTTCTCACTTTGCGTGCAAACTTAGAAATCTATATACCGCGTTTCATGTGAAAAGTTGTAAATCCGAAACGATGAAAGGGAGCCCTGGTGAAAAAGTTTTGCTGAAATTATTCCATGTTTTGGAACAATTCAGCGAAATTGTTGAAGATTTGTTCAAACTTCACTGAAAGTGAATTTTTCAATTAACATAAAAAATCTGAAATCCAATCAAAATTTCTCTGAAATTTTTTTAAAATTCTTGCTAAAATTTGTTTGAAAATTTTGCTGAAAATTTTCTGAAACTTTGTTGAAAATGAATTATTTTTCAGCTAAAAATCGCTCAAATTAAATTGAAATTTTGTTGAAAAATGTTCCAAAATAATTTCAGCAACATTTTTCCACCAGGGAGACAATTTGAATTATTATTAGACAAATATTAAATTCGCTGTAGAAGCAAGTTAATAAAACATATGCACATGTAGCTATAGAGCATGAAAATATGACCACAGCACATGCTTTCATCGTAATATTTCGCAGTTTGTAACAGATTATCTCTTCCGAGAATTCCATTGTTCGACATCGGCACGCAGCACGCGCCTTGCGAGTGATTTATTGAATCGCGCTAGCCAACCAATCGCGCACGTGTCAGGCCAGTACGGAATGATCGAGAATAATACGATTACTTGAATGTTATCTTCTAATAAATTTCTACGCGGAATATTCACACAAAATGCTTAATTAAGTACTTCAAATTGCAAAAAAAAAATATATGAGATAGCGAAAAAAAAGAGAAATTTTACTTCTATGGACGTAATAGTATCGTGCATACATTAAAAATCTGAAAATTTTATCTTTATTATCTTTTTTTATCTTTTTCTTATCTTTTTTATCTTTTTCTTATTATTATCTTTTTCTTTTGTCCTCATCGTACCATTCTTGCTAAATCTTACCGATCTTACTAAAAACAGTGTAAATGTTATTAAAGTATTATATTACACCACTCATGTCGTAATGTCAAAACTGCATTAACATGTCTATTGCCTCCCTAATAAATTAATGAAGTAGAAGCTGATTCCTGCCTTTATTCGTCCAATTATATATTGTGCCAATTTATATAACTTCAGTATTAAGTGTATTGTCAGAAGTATATAAATACTTTGCCTATGATGTTTGAACGAAGAAAATTATGTAAGCAGCATTAAGTTTGCATTGAAAGCACTACTATATTTTGATCATATCAGAGGGGGGGGGGGGGATTTAAAAATTTAGAACTTGGAAAAATTTAGCACTTATAATTTCACTAAAGATATTCTCGGGAGTTCTACATACACAGAAATATCTGCATAAAAAGTTATACTTCGATTATATTGCTAACTTTAAATTATATATACTTCCAAATTAATAATATATACCTGTAGTTATATATTCTCTTATCCTTTTGGCCAGAACACTGTGATCCTAGATATGATATTAGTAATGAGATGGCTAGATGAAAGCCACCACCAACAAACTTATGAGAAATTTTGCGTAGTACCAGGAAGAGGTGATACTGCAGGTAATTCTAATTAGCTTGAATTTAAATGAACTTTTAAAGAGCACATGTTTCATCCCAGAGCACTGATATGACCAATAGTCAATATCAACGTATATGAATCTTAAATTTGCACAACATCCATAAGCACTATACTAAATGTATCTTTGTAATTATAATAATAGGATCCTGATCATAAAGGGGAATCAATTCTCACATGTTTCCATCTATTGCGCCAATGCAATTAGGGAAATTCCACTTATTTTCAAAATCTTGAGCTATTATTTTCCATTCCAGTTCATTAGATGGAAATCTCAGGAACCCATCTTTAAATACAGTCATGGGCAGAAAGATAGCGACACTTTTTTTTCAATAATTTTTTTGAATACGTAGAAATTTTCATAGTGCAATTCACCTATCGATGCATGTAACGAGTAATTATGACAGTTATTAAAATCATATAGAATCGAAGTATATGTGATAAAATCAAGAAATGTATTTTGTGCGCCGCGAGAAAATACTAACTGGATATCACCAGATTAGAGTAAGTTTATAAGAGTAAACCAATTAGATAAATTTAATTTGTAAATTTATTTACATCTTTTACGCGAGTTTAACATTAAAAATTAATATTATAAGTTAACAATAATGAAATAATAACACACATATAATATAATTATATATCATAATAATTATATAATAATTTTTTATGCAAAATATAATTATTCGGAATTTTGAATGCAGAATAGTATTTTCATTTATAGAACATTTTTGTAGATAATATGTAGAGATGGCCAATTCGACTGAGTTTCATCCTCTTTTGCACCTTTCTCATAAATCTTTTCAAAAGCTTACGTATAAATCCATCTCAAACGTATTTATACTTAAATTATATGTTAATATAATTTTTCTAAGTTTATATTAATTAATAATATTTTTATAATTTACTTTTATTTTTATAATTTTTATAATTTACTAAAATATTATAGTATTATTGAAATATTATTGATTGATATAAAGTAAATCAATATATCAATATATATATATATATATATATATATATATATATATATA
>NW_012130100.1:620060-621038 GCF_000143395.1 Atta cephalotes | reverse complement strand
ATATATATATATATATATATATATATATATATATATATACAGATTGATATGAAGTATGAACCTAGAAAATTATAATTATTATGTTATAATTATAATCATTATAATCATTATATTCCGAGTAGATGCAATCGATTGATCACACTTAGAACTTGATCGGTTCACCTTTTTTTTATTATTAGGATCTAATAATCTCGATTCCTCACAACTCACTGGCTCGCGTAAAGGAGGCACAGTAGTGTCGCTGCGCTTAGTCGAAATACTGTTGTATTCAGATTAAAAGGAGATTTCTTTAACACAGACAGCGTAATTCTGGATGGCTTGGAATGTCTTAATGATGTTTTGCCTCAATAGCTCCATAATTTAGCATCCTTCCTTCTGATGGGCGGCATCATTCTCGCTTCCAATAACTTTCATCCGCCAGAAGAAAATGCGCCTCAAGTATGAAGTTCCTTCCTTCCATAATGCTTCTGTAATTATGTTATGATAATTACAGGATAATTATAGGACTCTAACGATCGTAACAAGAAAAATACAGAAGAACATCACCTGCGTATACCGGGTCCCAGATGAGACAATTTTCAAAGCAGTAGCTCTTCTCTCATCTCACGTAATAGTGATCTTCCTTCCCTCATTGGCGATAAGACGGCGAAAACAAAAAAGATGATGCAATCGATTACTGTTCCTTATCGCCAAGAAAAATCTAGATTAAGAACAAATTAGAAGAATAATTTATAATAAGCGAATAAATGCGAAAATAAGCAAGCAAGCTCGTTTGTGCATTCGCCTTTTGAGCTGAGAGGATGGCGGTATTTCCATAAGATTCTAGCGAAAACTAATAGTGACAGACAAAAATTATCATGACAAGAAATACATGATTATGATTGCTAAAGCTACAATTATATTTTAACTTTCCAATTTTGTGGACTACGTACACATATCCTAATTAAGGAAAAAATTATAAAATTGTAGTAGTAGTAG
>NW_012130100.1:593175-620040 GCF_000143395.1 Atta cephalotes | reverse complement strand
TTCTAATAGTAGTAGTTTTAATAATAGTTTTATATTGAGGAAAAATAAATAATTCAAGGTTTTTAATTAGTTATTTACTCGATTCTGTTTCATTCAACATTACTGAAAATTGCACCGATCCGATCCATGGTCAAAAGGATTTAGTTCCTTGATTTAAAAAAAGGATCGATCGATACACTGCTCCAGATAAGGTACTAGCATCTCATATCGACGTTGATCTACATCTGAGATCCATTTAGATGCTTCCGACTCGTAGCACACGTCTCAGAACGACAACTACAGGAGCGGTATCAATTGCATCCTTTCATACTCCTCTTAACTCCTTTTAACCCCTTCCCATAAAATAAAGACCTTGGGGTTTGGATGTAACTGAAATGAGCCTAATTTTTTTGCATCGATTTTTGGCTTCGGAGCTCAAATTCGACAGGCCTGAACTAGAGAGTGACAAACTCAAATTCCAACGGGGCATTTGTAGACAAACAATAAACAAACATTTGTAAGAATGATTGAGATTTTTCAATATATATTGGAAGGCTAATGTGAAATTGGCTCCCCAAAATCGAATTTTCTATAATTTTTAAATTAGAGAAAGACAAACGAAAATTCAAATGAGGCATTCGTGGACAAATGATGAGCAAATGTTTGCAGCAAAAAGAAAATTATGGATTTTTCAATATTAGGGAGTTAACTAGAAGGTTATGTTTAATTATGTTTATGTTGCATCATTTTCAAGCGCATATTCAGCTTTGTTAAATGTAATTATGTTAAGTTTGTGATCAATTATTATCATTATTAGCGAATATGGAAGAGGAACAATTCTGAGCAATTTTTTTTATAAAAGTTCACATTGGACTTTAAAGAAGCAAAAATGTGTCGAAAAATCAATAAAGTGTTTATCAGGAAACTACAAATAAACGGAATATAATGATGATTTTAAGAATGTCGTAAAGGAGATAAAAGTCTGATAAATGAAAAGATCTGAGGATGACCTGCAGTCATTGATAATGAGCTTGAAGGCAATTATTAAAGCGGATTCATTAAGAACCAAGAGCTTGCACAGGAACTAATTAATCAATAGTTTTTGATCAATTAATATTTGTTTATCATTTGAACCAATTCAGAAAAGTAAAAAAGATTGTTTTTATAACCTAATAATAATAATAATAATATATTCTTATCAACCTAATACAAATGTATTTGCATACTACGGTCAACCCAGTGACGATTGATTCGTACTGTGTTGTATCGAAACCGTGCTAAGAGAAATTTAAAAGTGATGCAGATCGAGAAAATGGATTCCATGCTAAACTGCAGCAAAATAATATTCGAATTAGCAAAATAATATTCGATTTTGATGACCAAATCAAATACATAAATTGTGCTATATGAAAGCCATGTTCTTGGACTGTATTGTACAAAACCTGTCGCAATTTTTGCACCGTGTTATATCGAAATCTCTCGGAATACATGTTACAGGAGAGTTGACTATATATAGTGTCCCATTTTAATGTCCCATCCCAATAACTTTTTCATTTTTAATTTAAAAAAAAAATGTTTCGGACAAAAATTGTATGTATGGCTTTGAGGAGGACATAAGATAGTGTCATTAGTTTAACTTTGAATAGTTGCTTGAAGGTAACGTGAAGATTACCTTCAATTTTTTATATGGAACCCCTTACTTTTTATTGCACATTCTTGTAGATCATATCGAGAGCTTTTCAAAATTATATACAGCACCGCCAGTACATTAGCATTATCTAAGGTGTTCAACCGATGATTAAAATTCCTCTTAAATGTTCCAATATTTGAGAGAGCATATAAGCCAACACTGGTTTTTATTGCGAATATTTAGTATTTTATTGTAACGCTGGTTTTTATTGCGAATATTTATTTATAACATAATATAATAAAATCTAAATGTTTTGACCGTTATTAGGTCTTCAATAGTTTTTTTAAATACAATATTTATCTAATTTGTTAACTTTCTTGTCATTCTTGTCTCTCTCTCTCTCTCTCTTCTCTCTCTCTCTCTCTCTCTCTTTCTCTTAAAAATATTTTTCCTAAGTCTTAAATTACATTTACATTCAAAAAATTATAACAAGCATAAATTATAATTGTGAATAATAATTGCGAATATTAATTAAGATTTCTTGGTTTGTACTCGCCGCTTATCTTCGCACATGTATGCTTCACTGACAATATATTATTCAACTTAATTTATAGATAGCTTGATATTGTCATAAAATTAGTTAGTTAGTGTTATACATTAGTATTGGATATGGGAAAAAGTTCATGGCGTTTTTCCCATTAGATGACATTAAATGCCATCAGTCGGCAACTACTAATCGCATCGGCAACACTAGACATGCGTTTAAAAAGTGACATTTTAATCTTTGTTTTGAGCCGAAAAAGATTGAAATCGGTGAAGTGAATCAAAAGTTATTTTATTTTGAAAATGAAAATAAATAAGGAAAAAATTCGCAACATTTTGCAGTATCAATACGATAAAGGCAAGAATGCTTGTGAAAAAATTTGCGCTATTTACGGTGAAGATACTCTATCAAAATCAGCAGCATGGAAATGGTTCGCTCGCTTTCGTGCTGGAAATTTCGATGTGAAAGATGAACCTCGCTTCGGTCGACCAATCACTGAAAAGTCCGATGAAATCATGGTAAAAGTCGAGCGTGATAAGCATGTGAGCACTGTGGAGATTGCCAGGGAACTAGGCATCGACCACAAAACAGTTTTAAATCATTTACACAAAGCTGGATACAAAAAGAAGCTCGATGTTTGGGTTCCTCACGAGTTGAGTGTTAGGAACATGATGGACCGAATTAACATTTGTGATACGCTACTGAAACGGAATGAAATTGAGCCATTTCTGAAGAGAATGATAACTAGGGATGAAAAATGGATCACCTACGATAATCCAATTAGAAAAAGATCGTGGATAAAGAAAAGAGAGAAGGCGCAAGCAATCGCAAAACCTGGATTGACGAGGAAGAAGGTGATGTTGTGTGGTGGGACTGGAAGGGAATCGTTCATTATGCTGTTATCGTCCAATCAAACAATTAATTCCGAACTCTACTGTGAACAACTGCAGAGATTACAACAAGCAATTGGGAGGAAGCGGCCAGAATTAATCAATAGGAGAGGTATCGTCTTCCATCACGACAACGCTCGCACACACATCTTTGATGACTCGGCAAAAATTGTGAGAGCTTGGCTGGGAAGTTTTAATGCATCCACCGTATAGTCCTGACATAGCATCCTCAGATTATCATTTGTTTAGATCTCTGCAGAACTCTCTTAATGATGTAAAACTAGCTTCAAAAGAGGTCTGTGAAAATCACTTGAAGCAGTTTTTCGATCAGAAATCACAGAAGTTTTATCGCGATAGAATTATGGCTCTACCCCAAAAATGGCAAAATATTATAGAAAATAATGGAGCATATTTGGTTTAAATAAATTGATTTCAATACTCTAAGAAAAACACTTTAATTTTACTTAAAAAATCGTCACGAATCCATACTCAATATTTTCCCATACTCAATATTTTATTTATACGAGATGTTTACAAAAAAATCGTGGATTAAATTTTATTCTGCCGACGTGATGACGCTGTAAATTTATACAGTGATGCAACATTGGAGGAAGCGTTACGTGTCCTTAGTAAAAATGCATTAGGTCGAGTGAAATCTTTTCGTATCTGTTTTTATTAATGTACTTTTGATCGTATTGACGGAATGGAGCGAGATTTTTAACCGAGTAAAAATCAAACTTGGCAAAAACGGCCAGAAAATTCTTTAAATATTGGGAATAGTATATGGTGAGTCTGCCATGAAGCGTAGAACTATATAAATAGGTGAACCCGTTCAAGGAGAGAAGGAAGAGTGTCGATGACAACACATGAGCGGGGCGCCCTTTTTTAACGTGTCGAATAGAATATTCAACATGTTCGATTTGGTGAAGGCAGACTATTGAATTATTATTAGAATGATTGCAGAAAAATTTGGAATAACTAATGGTAGTGTTCAGACAATTTTAAAAGAAGATTTAAAAATGCGGAAGCTGTGTGCAAAAATTGTACCGAAAGTTTTAACTGACGAGCAAAACAAAGACGTGTTGACTGAATCGAAAATACCCAAAATTCAAATTTTCTCAAAAGGGTAACTGGAGACGAATTTTGGATTTGCGAGTATGATCCTGAAACAAAAAGACAGAATGAAAAGTGGAAGCACCGTGAGTCACTTCGCACAAAAAGCGCGCAAGAATCGTTCAAAAATCAAAATATGTTCATAGTTTTTTTCGATATTCATGGAGTTATTCATCATGAATATGTTCCAGAGGATGAATCTGTTAATACAATTCTATGTTGAAGTGTACAATTCTATGTCTTAAAGCATCTACGTGAACGTGTGCGACGTATACGATCCGAATTGCGAAGAACGTATGGATTCTGCATCAGGACAACGCACCTTTGCACACGGCGTTCATTACGCACGAGTTTTTGGCCAAAAACAATATTACTACCACAGACTACCCTCCCCATTCATCTGATCTAGCACCCTGTGACTTCTACCTGTTCCCTAAAGTAAAAAATATGCGAGATGAACATTTTATGGCTGTTGATATCATAAAACGAAGGAATTGACAAAGGAAGACATGTAGCATTGCTTTCAGGAATGAGAGAAGCGTTAGACTAAGTGTATTCTGTTAAGGGCAGAGTGCTTCGAGGGTGATCACATCCCCGTTACAGAATAATTTAATTTGGATTTTTGGCCCGAGTGCACAAACTTTTTGTATACGCGTATTGTAACAACCGTGGTTATTCTTTACATGAGAGTCGTTATTTCTATATAACATCACATTAAGATCCTTTGTTTATATTCTATTATAAATCGTTGTATTAATTCTTAATTCACCAAATTTAATATGAAAATCAATAATAAAATTAGTTAAACTTAGACAATTTTGATAAGAATGTTATTAAAGTCAAATTAATCAGTTAGTCTTATACTTCTAAATATTAAAAGGACAAACATAAAAGAAAAAACAGTCGTTATTAATTTGAAAAAATATTTTAATATTTAATCATTAAAATGAAAACCTGATTGTGAAATGATAACTTAAAATAGTTATCTATAACCATATAATTTGATCATTATTATTGCCTATCTATAAATTTCTTCGTCAAACTCGCAAAACTGTAACGAAGAGCAGCATAATGTTGACAGCAAAATGTTGACAGCTCGATTATATATGTATCGTTGATAATATAAAGATAAATTATCTCTTCCATAATTATCATTGAACAGGGGATGTATCTTCCAATATCGAAAGATAGATATTTGGGAACTTCTTCCAGAATATCACTCTGTTTATTTAAACCAGTCTGCTTTTTTATATGTATCATTTCTGCTAAGTCTTTTATAATAAAATGGTTCCTTATTTAAATTTTCTATTGCTTTCCATTTAAAGTCATAGTTTTCTTCTAATTGATGTTCAGATATGATAGATAAATTTCCAATAGTTTTGTTGGATAGTAATGTCATTTTGATGTTCTTTAATGCGAGTTTTTAATTTTCTTTTTGTTTGTTCAATACATACAACATACATGGATTCATAGTCTCTACAATTTATTTTATTACCTACAATTTATTGTATATACAACATTATTAAATGAAAGTGATTCTAATTTATCTTTACCTATTCTAATGAATTTAATTAATGAATTTATCGGTTTGAAATTATGCTTTTTTACTTATATATCTAAAATTATCAGAAATGTTACAATGGTATGGGATTGTGAAATATTTTTTTGAAATTATTCTCGTTGTTATTATGATCTTTTAAAAATATGATTTTTAATTGTATTGTTAATGATATCAAATATAAATTCCAAAGAGTATTCATTGTTCAAAAGAATAAAGATGAATTCTTTCAAGTTTTCTTCATGAAATTTTGGTTTCGATAGAAACAGTTTGCTTTATCAAGCAAACTCATGATAATCCCTTTTATACTCAATAGAATGATCAAAGTGATAGATATCTCTCAGAATTCATTGGTTTTCTATACATAATACCAAAACTGTATATAATCCTCTCTTCCTCAACTATCAATTTTACGTTAAGGAAATTAATCTCGTCATCCTTATCTATCTTTATAGTGAATTGCAATCTTATGTGAATGGAATTAAATAGATCTATAATTTCATTTGCTGGTGTAGCAAACAAAATATCATTTACATATTTAAAATAAAAAGAGAAATAAGTTAAATGGATAACATTTGTTTTTACGTAAAAATGAATTCTTGGTGCAAAAATGAAAATAAGAGATCTCCAATGACCTTGATCTTAACGAATATTATTTAGAATATGATTTTGAACAACATTTAAGAAATTTTAAGAATCATCGGTCAGATACATTGAGTAATGCTAATTACTCGATGTACCAGCGATGTAATTTGCAAGCCTTGTAACTCAAAAAATAATGAAAATTATTTAATGAAAATAAACTTAATTATAATGTTTTGGAAAACTCTCGAGATGAGAGTCTCTACAAGAATGTGTAATAAAAAGTAGGAGGTTCCATTTAAGAAATTGAAGGAACATTCACGTTCACATCTTCAAGCAATTATTCAAGGTTAAACTATTGTAATGACACTATTTTATATCCCCCTCAAAGCTATATAATTTTTGTCTAAAACATTTTTTTCTGAGAAGGAAAAGTTTTTTGGAGTGGAACATTAAAATGGGATACCTTTTATAATTTTTTTATTTATATTCTTGTAAGATCTTTTTATGTACTTGTATATCTAATTCATTTAGACAATAATTTTTGTAGGACTTTGTGTAGTAATAATTATCAAAATAATTAAGTTTGAATTTTGTCTTGTCAATAAGAAAATAAAAGAAATCAAGATAATTTATAAAAATTAAATATTTTATAAACAATCATTTACGAAATATGAGCCATATTTTCAAATATAAACTTATAAAGATTTTTTTCTAATATATGTCAAATGAAGCTGTTGAACTTCTACGCATAACCGTATTTTTGATAATTTACATAAAATAGATAATATAATTTTGTATTTACGGTTATGAGTCGGCGAGCCAGGAAATTAATTGGTAGGCGACATGCGATCTGCGAGTCATAAGTTGCACATTTTTAGGCCAATCAAAAATATAAAAATGTTCATTTTTTGCTCTAAGTCTTAAGATATTTCTCCGGTTACAACGCACTAGAAAATTAATCGTATACAATCTATGTGTACCTCTCCGCGCGAAGGGAAAAATTTTTGAGACGAGCATACACACGCAAATGTCGTATATGTGTGCACGAACACTGGTCCGCAGTGTTCTCTGAAGACAGTTGAAATATGGCAAAGCATGTCTCGCTGCTCGACGTGCGAAAAGAAAAATTCTACCAAATTACAAATTTAAACTACTCTAATTCAAAACTGCACCGCTAGATCTCACCATTTTTTTTATAAGGTTCCTATAACATTTCTACACTAGATATTTATTTTTATAAAAAATTTGAAGATTTTCAGCATAAAGTATTAAAATGTTACTTCGACAAAGCTTGGTATAAGAGTTATGTATTAAAAGCTGAAACTTTAAAGGTGAATATCTCCATTTCAGCACCACTAGATCTTTGAAATTTTAATCATATGTAGAAAATTATTTTTATTAATTTGCACTTTAAGGGATACCGCGTCGATGACCTTGATTTTGACATATTGGTTGTTAAAATCATGATCCTGAGTGACCTCCGACAGGTTTTAGATGGTCGTCTTTCGTTAAAAAGTTATTAACAAAGGAAGATCGAAAAATGTCTCTTTTTTACTATATAAAACAAATTTTTACTATCTAAAAGAAATTTTCCGTTTTAAAACTTATTTTATGACTTTCGAAGCGACTTTCACATTACCTCCTCTCTTGTTTCAGGGGCGCACGATTACTTCGTGAAGCAACTTTCACTCCACCCCATCATCGCCTGCTTTAAAAGGCGCACGACTTTTCACTTCTTTTTCACTTCCTTTAAGGGAGAGATGAAGTGGGAGTTGTTTCGCGGCATGGAAAGTCGTGCGCCCCTAAAACAAGATTAGGGGAAGTGGGGTGAAAGTCATTTTGCGTAGAAAGTCGTATATTTTAAAGCAGAAAATTTCTTATACAAATAGAAAAATTTATTACACAAATTAGACTTTTAGGTCTATATAAATATTTCAGAAACTAATAGTTTTTAATACTGTAAGTGGCAGAAACTATTTCTTAAAGTTTTTTGTTAATAACTTTTTATCTCGGAGAAATACCTTTTTGTTTAGCAAGCTATAATATAAGAAAACCAGCTGATTCATTAAAAGTCAATTTCATGTAAGGTTACTGCGGGATTCTTTTCTTCTTATTTAAGAAAATCAACTTGTTTTAGATTTAAAGCCTTTTTGACAAGGTCTTTTTGAAATATTCGATGCATTAAGATGATTGATAAACAATTACAAGCATATCGCACATACCAACGTTTTCTCCAAACTCTACTCACCATTTGTGGTTGTTGGTACATGCCTACAAAATCTGGCAAATCCACGTATTACTGGTCAATTTGTACGCTTTTAGCGATGATCACATACACGATAACAAACTTAAATATGAGTTATAACCTTAGACATGACTTGAGAAATATGATGAAAGCCATAGGTCTAACAACAGCTGGAATTAGCACCATTCTCAAGGTATGATGAAAGGAATTTGTTATTTATTACTTCAAATTTATTACATAAGAAAGTATAAGACTAGAAAAACATTGTATTTGTATTTTTACAATAAGACACACATACATAGGGGAGACCAGGACTAGTAGACTATAGAGGTAGATTTTTTTTCCTGAGGATAATCTTCATAGACTCCTTCATTCCACCATCACACCATGAAGAGGAAGACACCTCCAGGAATTGACTTAATCCGAGGATAATGTGGGATTTAGTACATCTTATATTCCCCGAGAGGAGTGACAAGGTCACTTACTCGCTAAAAATCCAATCGCGACCATCCTTTGGATCGTATTTGGGAAAGAATTGAGAATCACCAGTAGTTCCGACCTCCTCCCCTCCCCTCTCCCGTCCAACGCAAGAGCGTTCCGTCGGCGTCAATTTTTTTTTCCTTTTTTCCTTTTTTCTTTTTTCTTTTTTTTTCTTCTCAGAGGCGGGGGGGGGGGGAATGAAGGCGGCGTCCCCCTTCACCTATGATGCCCTGTTAAGAGTAAGGCAAGAAATCCCGCCCCACAGTAGAGCGAAACGTAAAATTCTCGGACATAGCCCGAAAAAAAAACTTTTTTATTTCGATTATTTTATCATTAAAAATATTTATTGAAATGATCCTATTTTTCATTTCTATACTGAAACTGATATTACAAAAAAAGAACCGATAAATAAATAAAATTCATAAAAAAATAGAAACTGATCGAATTAATGTAACAACATGTAATATAATAGAGAGCGCCTAAGAATCGGTCAAAGTTAGAAGTTACGAATAATATCTTATTCTAAGTTCATGAATTTAATTATTCTCAAATGTGACGCCGAAACATTCGGACATTAAAACACAATCAATCTAAGATGCTGATAATCGCGAGCTGAAACGTTCGGACAATCGCGAGTATATTAAAATTCATAAAAATAAATTATTAAATTTTATCGATTTGTCAAGAGATATGTACCTGATTCAATTATAAGATAATTACGTAAATACATTTACCTCGCAATTCAGGTTATATTATCAGATTAGTATTACTATATTAGATAATTTTTCTATATAGTTTATAAAAAATATTTACTTTCTCCTTTTTGTGTTTCATTGTCCTTTATTGAAAATTTTAGTCATTTATTACAATATTTAACAAAGATTTAAACAAACTGCCTGGATTTGCTCGTTCTGTACCCAAAATTTTATGAAAATATACTTCTAAAAGTGTGCATATATGATAAATTTAGATGCATTTAAATCCATGTTTACAAAATATATTACTGTTCATAGATGTAGGAACTGTAACAATATTTTCGCATTTTATGAAAACGTAAATATCTCTGTGAAAAAATCATCGTACTATTTATTTCAAAAAGCACGTTAAAATTTAGAAAATACTTTAAAATGCCTATTTGTTAAATTTTTGTTTGATACTTTACTTTAGGTACTTCACAAAATAATAAGAATATTGAAAAAATATCAATTTATATAATTTTATGTAATTTAGAAACATAATATCGCAGAAACAAAATTTGAACGCTAATTTAAACCTCTATTTTTCCTCTTTAAAACACATTTTAAAAATCTTTACGATTTTTTTTCACAGAGATACTTACGTTTTTATAAAAAATGAGAAAATTGCTGAAAGTTCCCACATTTATGAACGGTAATATGTTTTGTAAACATGCACCTAAATTTACTATGTATGCGCACTTTTAGAAGTATACTTTCATAAAATTTTGGGTATAGAACGGGCAAATCCAAGCATTTTTTTAAAACCTTTGTTAAATATTGTAATAAGTAACTAAAATTTTTAATAGAGGATAATGAAACATAAAGAAGAAAAAGTAAATATTTTAAATAAATTATAATAGAAAAATTATCTAATGTAGTAATACTAATCTGATAATATAACCTAAATAGCGAGGTAAACGTGTTTATATATATAATTATCTTATAATTGAATCAAGTACCACATCTCTCGACTAAATGAATAAAATGTTTAATAATTTATTTTTATGAACTGTATTTATTTATCGTTTTTTTGTAATGTCAGTTTTAATGAAAAATAAGAACATATTTAGTAAATATTTTTAATGAACATTTTGAAAATATTCAAAATAAAAAAATTTTTTTCGGGCTATGTCCGAAAATTTTACGTTTTGCTCCACTGTGTGTTCCTCACCTCCTGTTACTCTCACTCACGGAAAGGCTGAGCGCCAGCGCCTCCTTTTAAGAGACGCCAAGCGTCACTCTGAGATCTTCGTGAGAGAGAAATAACCTCCTTCCTTCTTATTCGTTCCGCCTTCTCCTTCTGCACCATTACTCGAATGCAGAAAGAAGGCATCGTACTCCATGCTTCATCCTTCTCAACCATTTTAACGAACGGTTGGAAGGATCAAATCATAAACAATTATGTTAATTCATTATGGTGTTATCCACAACTCTAGGCTGAACATTCGGTCAAAGTGTGATGCGCTGAGTCTTCCGCTAGTGGCAGTGGAAGCAGTGTATTCAATCCAGGGCAGTGCTCCGTGAGGACCTGCACTAAATGGTAGGACAGTTCGCTCTGTCTATCCAATTCTTTAGACAGAGCTAGATGGCCCCGGTGGTCTCGCAGCCGAAGGAAGACGCATTGAGGAGCCATTTCTCTCAGTTCCTCAGTGTTCTTTCCTTCTTACGCTCTCTCATCATTTCACTCTATCCGGAACAACTTCCCCTCTCCTGCCAGTTTGAACTTGTAGATATAGACCTCGGCGCGTTCAAAAGTCGCCAGATCAACTGAGGGCAAGACCAACTGTAACTGCGGCACGATGCGATAGGCATGCGGGTTATCAGCGCAGCGCTTCGTACAGAATAAGTACTAGGCGCTTAATGCGCGCATTTCCTTTCATATCCTGGGCTCACACCGGGCTATACCATATAAGATCACCGACATTATCATTTGCAATCAGACGCTTTACTAGGCGTTCAGACCACGTGAATGGGCAGGAGACGAGCTAGCGCGACCACCATGCCCGCTGTAGGGACTATCTTTTTGAAGTATTTCAAAAATCTCTATAGTCCATCCAATATGAGTTTTAAGTAAACTTTACTTTAACTGAGGACTCACTTTGATGTGAGCTGTCCCAATTTGTACCTTCGTTACGGTTTTTCTAAGGCCCGATCATAAAAATACATGGTCTATTTTCTGAGGAGCCACCCGCAACCCTGCTTCGATTCTCCGCACCATTCCTGCAATCACAACTTCTGTTGCAGCTTCTAATCCTTTCCATTGGTCACAAGTGTCATCTGCATAGACAAAGTTGCAACCAGTAAGAAGGGTGCGGAGGATCTCATAGCGATCTGAGGATCGATCCTCCGCAGGACAGTACCTTGCTCCCTGTCTGCCCCAGCCGATCGGTGTAGGTAATCTTTCTGTCTCAAAAGTAGTTTCAGAGAATCTCTCTGAAGTAGTCGGAAAGGCCATAATACTCAGCAGGCCTCCCGACCACTTCCGAAGAGATGAAATTGAACGCATTGACTATGTCGAGCGAAACACCATCCTCCTCGGCAATCTGTTCCGGGAAAGAATGAACCTGCAGAACATCAGTGGACTGTCCCTAACGAAATCTAAACTAGTTTTCCTGAAAATTAGGACTCTCCTAGGACATATGCTGAATGATTCGGGAAGCAATTATTCTTTTGAATTTTTTCCCTACTTCGTCCAGTAGACAGATTAGCCGTTAGGCAGATGGGGAATCTGCTGGTTTTTTTGTGCAGGAGAAACAACGAGGATTTCTTCCATTCGGAAGAGAGTGACCCAACTTAAGGAAGCTTGTAAATAAAGTCTGGAAGCTCGGGCCGATTTCATCCATATCCACTTTTCTCGAGACTCTATCTAGCCTAGAAGTTTTAAAACTACTTCCGAGCCTCCTCGCGGTCTTCATCTCAATTACCATTATCCCACATTCCTCCCTCTGCGGGGATGGGCTTGTATAGAGAAGAACACGTTTTTTCCTCGTAAGGAACAAGTTATCTACTACCTGCTGGAGGAATAGATAGACTAATCGAGGCTGCATTCAAAATAAAACATGCTAGATACGCGTAAACATGTTTAAACAGCAGCGACTGCCGCTCAATCTACTGATATTTCCTTGCGTATGCATCTGTGATAGAAATATTTTACAATTTTTAAAAATCATACACGTAAGTAAATATTTTCATTCTTAAAGTTTTTGTTTTACAATCATTTGTAGTTGTTTGAAATATTTGACTTCTGTTTAGATAATAAAAGTAATACTTAATACAGTGCAACAGATTATTTTTGTTTATCTGCTTTTGTTATCATGTATTATTAATTGTTATCGTGTATTATTAATTGTTATCGTAAAAGTTTTTAAGAAATGAATAAATGGGACTAGTAGGTTAACCATGCCATGAAGCTATATGGCTCATTTAATGGCAGCTTTTAAGTAACTACTTTCAAACATTTTGGAGTGAAATCTCACTCTAAAAGAAGGAAAATACAGCTAATTTTGAAAAAGTTTGTTGTTTAAAGAAATTTATCTCATTGTCAATAATAAATGTTATATGTTCAGTCTCCTCACGTCCAATCTTGATAAAACTATGCTCATTCGATGCATTTTTGCATGAAATGAGCAAATCTAGCAAAAAGAAGCATTGCTCTTCGAAAAGCGATATTAATTGTTACATTTGATCAATGTTAAATTAAACAATCAGTCATTCGCTGCAATCTTATACGAGCTGTAGCCTCTCGAACTCAACACGTGCGATGCTCACGATCTCGTAATATTGAAGATTGATAGCCTTCTTCAATCTTTTGACGTTTGTTTTACTAGTATGTCCTTCTCAGTCTCTGTAGCCGTCCTTCGGTCTATCTTATCTTTATTCTTCTTCTTTTTTTCTTCTTATTTTAGGACTATTGTCCTGTTTGTTCTTTTTTTGTTACTTCTTTTGTGAGTCTGATGTCCAATTCTCGTACCAGCGTTTGGGTGATAGGCGAATTGTGCTTGGTCCATGCATCTTTGCCCATTCCGCTATTTTCTCTGGGTTCATTCTGTCAATGTGGTCTCTCTATTGGCATCGTACTTTCGTCTACCTCACTATATCCTGGATCTCAAATTCTACTTATTGTCTTGCCTCTTATCTACTCTCTAAGGATTACACCTTTAATGATCCTCAATATCTTCATCTCGGTTGTTCTTATTATTTTTTTAATCTTTGATATTTCTACTTTTGTTTCGGCTGCATAGGTAAAGATCGACCTTACACAGTCTTATAGATTCTAATTTTGCTCCGCGCACTCATATACTGGTTTCGCCATATAACATTCCTGAGGCAGCCAGATATCCTTGCTTTTATCGGTCTGCATTTGTATCTTTTCGATAATATTCCATGCCATTTCTACTCCTAGATAGTTGAATTTCATGACTTATTGGACGATATTATCAGTTATTACCTTGCACGGGTCTTTTGCGATTATCATTGTTTGGATTTTTTCGATTGATATGTCATGTTAAATTTCTCTGCTGTTACTTTAAATCTCCATAGGAGTCGCTGTAGGTCGTTCATTTTTGTCAAAAAGTATGGCATCATCCGCGTAGCACAATATTCTCTGCGTGCAATTCCTCATTCTATATCCTCAGCCTACTTCGTTGACGTTTCGGATAATTTCTATCTATGATCAAGTTAAAGCGTGTGGGGCTTAGGCTGTCGTTTGTCTGTAGTGACCGATGCCTGTAGTGACCGAAATATCTTTCGTTAATTCACGATCTGTCTTTATCTTTGTTTTGTTGCTGGTGTTGAGTTTCTCTTGATTACGTTTAGATAGCTAATTTTTTTTGGCTTAGAATAGTGATTACATCACTTCACTAGTCTTATTCTGTCAAATGCTTGTTCCATGAAAAATACAAACATTAACTTATTGAACTTTACAGACTTTTCGATTAGTTGCCGTAATATAAAATTGTATATAGAATTGATCTGTTCGGCCTGAATCCTTGCTCTTCGCAAGGATATTTTATCAGTGACCTTTTTCGTTAAGATTTTTGTGAGAAGTTTACTACAGAACTTAATAGCATTATGCCTCTGTAATTTACAGGACTTATACTTCATGCTCTTTTTAAATACTGGCACTGTAATGCTGGTTTCCATTCCTTTAGGATCAGGCATTCTGATGATCTGGAACAGATGCGCTATCTGGATCGCTAGTTTGTCGTCTTACTTAAAAACATAAATCAGGCATTGACAACATCGCCATTTCATTGCCTGATGATTTACGTTTTTCAGCTTATCTATAGTTGCTTCCTCTGATGTGATCAACGTATGTCTGATGTATTAATGTCAATATAATCCTCTGTATCATTCGTAGTTTCCTCTGGTTCCTCCCCAGTACCCTCTTGCCGGTAGAGATTTTCAAAGTGAGGTTTAATGAAGGTTATGTTTCATCATTCAATTTTGTTTCATCCACTATTGCACATAGGCCTCTAATGTTCGTCATCTTTTCCTGCACCGTGCCAATCAAATTTGTTGCTATTCTTATCAGATCGTCGGTCCATCGAATTGAAGTCTTCGCTTGTCCATTCTTGATCTCCATTCCAACAGTCTTTTCATCCATCGCCCATCTTTCATTTTCGCTACGTGTCCAGCTCATCTCTATTTTTGTTTTGATATATGCTCTATAATATTTCTAATCTTAGTTCTTTCCTTTATCATATAATAGATTTATACAGATCTTTTATACAGATACATATTTAAATCAACCGTTGTTATGTGTACACACACACACACACACACACACACACACGCGCGCGCGCGCGCGCGCGCGCACACGCACACGCACACGCACACGCACACGCACACACACACACACACACACACACACACAACCCTACTTTATTAATTGATTCTATTCTTTCTCGCTGTCAACGATGAAATAATCTTGATATTTTTAGACGATTTGTATGGTTTTTATTGCGACTACATACTTTGTAATTTTTAATATTTTGACGATTTATGTAATATTTATTGCGATATGAATGTATATCCTATAATTTTATAGTTGGAATTCATCCAACATTTAAATATTAATTAAAAATTTTTGTGATTTAATGTGACTGATGAAGTATAATTGAAACGTTCCATATTATTTATACGACATCCAATATTAATTTGTAATGTAAAGTGAGACATCATATATATGTATTTTTAAAATTAGATTTCTTTCTTTTGCTGGTTTCTTAACTTATTTATCTTTTTAATCTTTATCTTAGGTCTTCATTTCTCATTCTGTCCCACATAGGAAGAATTACTCCTAATATTAAGCGTTCCCTTCTATGTTATGTGACTTTTAATTTAGTTGCCAATGACTTAGTATCAGAGTTTTTGCTCCGTATGTTAGCACGGCAGGATGCACTGATCAAATATTTTCTTTTCAAACATATCGGTAGTTTAAATATTTTTTAAATATTTTTAATATTTTTTAAATATTTTAAATATTTTTTTGAACTTTCCAGTTCTATGCTACCCAGCCCAAAGATATTCTTCTCTGCAATTCGCATGTTTAATTGTCTCTGCTGATTTTGGTTTCATGACCAAGATATATATATATTTTGCAACTATTTCTATTTCTTGTTATTTAATAGTGACACATTGTGATTACGAACTAGGTTAATCATCATTTTTGTTTTACCAGTATTTATATTCAAATCAACTTTTTCTGTTGTTGCTTGGAGCTCCAGTCGTTTCTCTTGCTTTTCCCAAATCATCGGCTATAACAACAATATCGTCGATGAAGAAAGTTGCTTAAATATTCTCGATTTTTATTCCTTTATACTCTAATATTTTAAGAACATATTCTAGAACGGTGTTGAATAATTTAGGTGACATTGGATTGCCCTGTTTGACTTCTCGTCCATTTTTTATATGTCTATTGGTGTATAATTTTGCTGTTGTTGTTGCTTGTTGATAAATATATGAATAATTTTTATATATTGGTAGTCGATTTGACATTCCTTTAGTGCTTTTAGTATTTTATTGTGTTCTAGTGTATGGAAAGTTTTCTGAAAATCTATGAATAACACCAATGGTCTATTATACTTCACTGATTTTTTTATTAATACTTTCAGACTCTGTAGATGGTCGTTGGTTCTAACGCATTATTCAACTTATAAGGAATGGTGGCATCCTGGAGACATAGAATAAAAGTGCTTCTATTTTTTTGTAGCTATTTTGATATCTCTATGACGATCTCATCGTCGCCTGATGACTTATTGTTCTTCATTTTTCTAAGAGCATATTAGATTTTTCCCCTTATTTCAGACATGCCTTCGAATTCTTGATTCAACACTCTTCTTTTTGCTGTTATGGGTAATATATGTTGTATAAGTTTTCGTTTCTGCTTTTGTACAGTTCTTCATAGAATTTCTCCATTTCTCTATTTCAATTATTTGTTTCTTGTGTTCTATTTTATTATTTCTGTTCTGGAGCTTCACTATTTTAGTTTTAGCTAGATTTCTTTTTAATACTTTGAGACTTCTTTTTTATGGTTTCTTTGGTTTTTTTTATATTATCGAAAATCCTCCCTTTTGATTGTTCTTTATCTCTTTGAATTCTATCTTCTTTATTATTTCTCAGAAGTCTTCTTTCTTCTATAAGTTTTTGTTCTAGCTCATTTTCTGTTCTCCTTTCTTTTGGGTAGTATTCCTTTTTTGAGCTTCTTGTATGGTTTCCACTAATGTATTATTTAATGTATCTAAGCTATATTTCTTCCTGTTAGTTTGTTCTCTAATGTTATATTGATATAGTTTTGGAATTTTTCTCAATATTTCAATATTTTGTTGGTCATTCTGTGATCTTCTATTTGTTTTTTGTATCATTTTTTATAGTCTCTTTAGTCGTATATTTAATGTAGCTCTTATCGTTCTATGATCGCTGCTGGAGAAACTGATTTAATACTATACGTCTTGAAATATTTCTTTTTTGTCAGTGATAAAGTGATCTATTTCATTTTTTATTTTTCCGTTTGGGAAACGCTTCCGCTTTCCGCTTTCCTAAGTCCTTTATTTGTGTTTTTTCTTGGAGAAAAACTATTCATTTGGTATTGTCCATTTTCCAATAGGAATCCTAATAATTGTTTGCCTCTTTCGTTTTTACCTTCTGTCCCAAAATTTCCTAATGCTGTCCATTGAGTCTATTTTTAAACCAATTTTCGCATTGAAATTTCCGTACGTAATTGTGAAATGACTAGAGTCTTCTTCCATTGCTTTTAGTATATCATTGTAAAAAAAACCTTCTTCATCTGTGTGATCCGTAATTAGGGCATACGCTTGAATGATTTTCAAATTATATCTGCTATTTAGTTTTAAAATCAGGTATGCAACTCTGGTAGAAACATGTTTTATGGCTTATATATTATTTGAAATTTCTTATGAATAAAGAAGCCTACTCCTCCTAATGATTCGTTTTCTTCCCCTATATGATAGAATTTGTGGCCTATTCTTAATGTTATCAGGTTTTTTCCGTATTTCCCCACCTCGCTAACTTTAACGATGTTCTATTTGATCTTTGACACTTTCTAACTCCTCAAATCTTTCCTCTAAGACCAGTGGTCTGGTCTTGTATATTGTATGTTGTAATCTTTAGATTGATAGCGCTCTTGTTTTTAGCACGTTTTTTAGGAATAATCAAATTTTTGTCTCTCCTAAAATCCATTGGATAGACTGAATGATCAGTTATTGTTAGTCGGCCCCGTCCCGAAGACGGGGCAAATATGTCACCTCACCCACAAAGGTATATGCGACAGACTATTCCATCATCTAGTGAGGTCGCCCCGAGAAGGGTAATAGAAAAACCCAGCAGCGCCTGCAGGGCTTTTTTGCAGGAATGAGCAGTTTCGCCGCGACGCATCTCGAGTCCTGAGTTCTCGAAGCGCCTCGCGCCCACGGGGAACGGGACCACGGGAAGGTCCACTCATTTGCGTCTCGTTCGCAGACGCACGCCCTGTAATAATAATGTTATTATGTTATGTTATATCTCCCTAAACTGCTCAGTTTACTGTGATGATATACAGATTTGTCAGGGATTCTCCTATGATGAGAAGCAGGTCTCCCTTAACTGAACTTCGCACATCACTTTGAGGCATCGACCCTGTCTTGGTGAACAGTCCCAGAATCTAGTCTTCTTTTTGAGATTGCTTTAGCCATAATGATTCTTTAGAGAAATCGATGAGTTTGAAATGCTTCGGCGTTTGACACGTAGGAATTGTATCGCCTCAGGCAGTTTCCCCTCGTTATGAGGAACTATAACTATAAGGCAATTCTTTGCGCTTTTGGATTCTAGATGAGGTCCAGACTGTGTCCTCTTCAGCTCCACATTTGCATGAGCTTTTTTCAATAAGCCCTAGTGAAAGTTTCGCATGGAAGTTGCTATGCCCAGTAGAATCTGCGTAAACCAATAGTTGGGTTGAATCCATTTGACCTAAAGTCTTCCTTGTATGCTATTGAAGAAGATGAACGTTACTCGACTCTTTGTCGAGATTTCCCACCTAGTTTGCCACATCTTTGTTATCTCTTTTTTTATTACTTTCTTTACATCTTCCGTATCTTTTCTGATTACGTTTATGTCTACGTCCTTATCCTTTCTTACTTCATATAGGGTTCTACGCTCACGCAAGAGTAATTAATGGAAGTTTGTTCTGTTACTACGCAAAGTGACGCCCATGATGGTGTGCGGTATGCGCTTGTATGTGCTATAAGCACTTCGCGCTGCACAGCCCTAAGAACTTTCTTGTCTTTCGCAGTACACAGATCGGCCCACTCCGCGGTCGCATATGCGACCATCGGAATGAACACTCCCCGGTAGATTGTAGAAAGCGTTCTGCATTTAAGGCCCCATTGGGATCTTGCCAGCTTGCCAAGCTTGTTAAAGAGTATCCCTACTTTTTAGATATTCGTAATGTGATTCGACTCGCATACCTCTATTGAAATGAACACCAAGATACCTAACCGAGTCTTTAAATCTTATTTTTAACTCGCTTATCCTAACAGTGGATGATCTACTTTTGAAGTCTACTCTTTTTTTTTGTTCTTTGGCCTTCTATCTTGGCGTATTCTTCCCTGTCTATTGACTTAGGCCCTTCTTAATTCCTCGCTTCTGAGCAAGATTGCTTCAGTCTTTTGTTCGGAGATTTGAAGTTTGACCGATTTACACCATTCGACAATCTGATCTACAAACATATCTGGCTGCCAGCTTTTATCTTCCTTCGGGAGTTGCTGCTTATCAATATAATAAGATCATCTGCGTATGCTACGAAGCGATCTTTAGCCTGTACCTCTAGAATCCTTAGCAGCTCATCGAACATTAAGTTCCAGCAAGTTTCGACTCAAGCACGGAACCTTGCGGACATCCTCTTGTTGTCACTTTGATACTTTTGTATTATCTATCGAGATGCTTACTCGCTTTTTATCGAAATAGCTTCGAAGAACTTCGAAGACATTCTTAGGGCATTCCCTCGATTTCAATCCTTGCAACATTAAGGGCCACCAGACGTTGTCAAAGGCACCGGAAATGTCAAAGAGCAACGCCACAGTGTACTTCCCTTCGGAGGCAGAAACTGCTCACCGCAGCTCCACGACCGCGTCGACCTGTCCGGCATAAATCTGAACTGCCGATCGAAGATCTCGGCGCCAATACCGTGTCTGTTAGATGCATTTTGAAAAGCTTCTCGAAGAGTTTCCCTATTACAAGGAGGAGACATATTGGCTTATAGGATTTTGGGTCTTTCACGTCCTTGTCCTCGCCCTTCAGAAGAACTCGTAATGAGCCTTCCTCATTACAGGAAAGACGCCCCACTGAAGGCACTCATTAAATATGTATATATAATGTAATAAATTCTTAGGAATTGCTTAGGGATTTCTCTTACCAATATTTTTAATACTTTGACTTCTATCAAGTCCATGCTTGGAGCTTTATCGTTCTTGAATGTTTTGACCGTATGGCCATTTCCTTCCCCGTGAAGAATGGGGCATCTGTTGTGTCTGACGCTATTCTTCCTAGACTTCTAATTACGCCTTGTTTTTGCGTGTCTTCGTGGCTTAGATCATTTGGTATATGTATCCAAGACATTGTGCCGTTTCCTCTTTGTCATATACTCGCCTCTTTTGAATGTACTTATGACCTTTTCTATTTTTTTGCTGTTATTTGTTTGCTGTTTATATACAAAGCCCCATGGCTTTTTATTACCACATTCTGTGACAAATTTTTTCCAGCTTTCATATTTTGTTCTCCTTATCGACCTGTTATATTAGGGATTTTTGATATTCTTTCTTTAAGGTATTGGTTGTTTCAATTTCAGAGTCAGTCCTTTGATTCCTTGATTCTCTTAATCCTTGGATCGCTTTCCTCTTTTGGCTCACCTCTTTTTTCATTTTTGTTAATTCTTCCGTTCACCGGATTTGACTTTCTGAAAACTCTTTTCCACGATATCGATATAATATTTCGCATGCTTTCAATATTACCTTCTGTAACTTTCCAGCCATTTTTTCTGCTTCTTCCGCAGATTTCGGGCCGAGGGCCTCAAACCTTGATCCGGATAGATCTTTCAAGCTCTCACTGAATTGTTTCCAGTCATCTCGTCGTATGTCGAACCTACTGTTTGTAGTTCTGCGGTCATTCGCCTTGGCGCCCTCAGTCCGATCTCCACGGGACTGTGATCACTCGTCGTCCATTCTCGCTTCACCTTCCATGTGCCGATGAGTTGGCTTATTTCAGGGGACATTGTCTTGAAGGGTCACGTCTATGAAAGACGATCCTTTCCTCGTTTCGAAAGTGGGCCCTTGATGGACTTCATTTATTACTTCAAGGCCAAACGCACGGATGAGGATCTCAAACTTCCTTCCTCTCTCATCAATTTCAGGGGAATCCCAGAGCGACGATCGCGCATTGGCATCTACCGCCATTATGAGTCTCTCGCCCCTCAGGGAATGAAACACCTTCTCGAGGTGCCTGAGGTGGCCCTCGATTTCGTCGCTGCATTGGAAGTAACATGACACGACGTATATTGATAGGCCAGAGGCCTGCACTTCCGCGCGCGCGCGCGCACACACACACACACACACACATACGCGCGCGCGCGCGCGCGCACGCACACACGCACGCACGCACACATACAATGGATCATGCTAAGCTGTGAGACAAATATCATCTGCAATCGGGATTTGCTGACTGCTACTAACGCCTATGGATGCATTCTGAGCGCACTGCAGCAACTTTCATCCCCGTTTCTAGCCCATAAAAAGTGTGACTCTCGCCCTGCTTTCTGACATATGGTTCCTGTAATAACAGGATGTCAAGTTGCTTTTGGCAACGAGCTGATGCACTTCATCTACCGCAGCTAACCGCCCCAGCTGCAGTATCTTAACTCCTGCTAGCTTGGAGCTACAGAGTGATGCCACTTGAGTGTCTTGTCTTTGCGTGTCGCATCTTTGTAGAACTATGCTGATTTCACAATGGTATCTTTTGTCTACTTTTGCCACTTGCCTTTTCCGTTGGTGTGCATATTACTTCACCAGATTACCGCATCGTTTTAGGACTATTTTGACAGCGCGAAGTTTGTTAACTGCCCTTTTTGGCTCTTTTCGCACCTCTCTAGGACTATCCTGATACTTCGATTCTTGCTAATCTTGGCTATTTTCCTAGCCTTGGTGTTCAAATTTTGTCTTACTTTGCTATTTTTGGTTTCCATATGATTATTTTTTTTTTCTTGGTAGAGAGAAGAAGTCAAATGGCGTACTCACCTATACACCATTAGGTCTAACTATTCCAGAGGGGCGACAGGTACCCTGAAGGCGTCGTTCGAGACTGCTCGATTTATGTTCCGCAGTCATGCAGACCCTCAGCATGACTTCTTATACCTTGATTTTTGAACGAGCGCCATTATTTGGAAACGCTTACCATTAAGTATTCATCCATCGATGTTTGATGTGAGATGAAAATTACAATTCATCCGTTCATTAGACATCCTGATTCCGCCAAGACCCGAAATTAATTTGAGCCGTATCGATCCCAGAAAGATCCCTCACCTACAGCCTTCCTCTCTGAAGAAAGAGAAAATAACGGCAGGGTCAAAACGCATGGTCACTCCACAGTAGTTGTGGTCGTCATAGGAGCCATTTAGCCGTTACGGCGCCGACTCGTAGCTGCTATGTTGATATGCCTCCTTAGATTTAGCCGACCCCAGCACCAAAGAACCCTCAGCAGAGGAATCAAGATGCCGAGAGAACCAGCTGCCTCAGGATGCCCTGTTCAAATACCATCAATTCCATGTTCGTCACATAGGAGCCATTTGGCTTTTTCCTTTCCGACACCGACTTGTGCCTGTGCTGTGTCAGTGTAGCTTCCCTGAGAAGTCGACTCCAATCCTAACGCCAAAGAATCCCCAACAGAGGAATCGAGGAGTCAAAAAGGGGCAATATTTCAAGGATATCCTTTGTCAATTCCATAGCTTTTCTAATTCCTAAGTCTTACCAACCCCGGCTCCAAAGAATCGGACGGATCAAGGTATTGAGAGAGTTAGCAGTTGCGGGGTACTTTAATACCGTCAATTCCGTGTGCGCCACAGTGTTTAGTCCTAGGACGTTTCCGAGAGCATCAACTCGGAGGTAACTGTGTATGATTTGGAGATGAGAGGCTGTGTATTGCGCGTCAGTCGTCCCGCTATGAGCCTTGGAAGAGTCATAGCTGCTCCCAGACTGAATGATTAATGTGAGATTCTGAATTCTTTACTCACCTAAGGTAATTTTGTTTTTTAACTTGACATCTTCATTAGTGGGTTTTAGTCATTTCTCGCCATGCTGGACAGACAGATTGGCGAGGGATAGAGGATAGGGAAGGATATGTGATTTAGTGAAGAGGAGAGGATTTAAGAATAAGGACATGATTTCTTCCTGTTATAGGAGTTGGAAGAAAAATCACAGCTCACGTAGACAGGGTCGCGTCCTAGAAATAGGTCCATCCTATACCGGGTTTGTAACCGAAGGGTAAACCGCTGAGGGAATTACTTGAGAAATCAGTAGGAATTACCGGGTAATAGTGGGCATTACTAACATTAATGAGCATTATTAGGCATTACTGAACATTATTAGGCATTAATATTATTATTATTATCATTTTTTGAAATTAAAATTGTTTAGTATTAATTATTTTATCATGATACTATATTATATATAATATAAATTTATTATATATTATCAAATATTTGTACAGATTTGGGGCATTACTGGGGAATTTCTTTATCACTCAAGTTGTTTACCTAGACATTGCGTCGCAGCGCCAGATAACGCTATTCGTAATTATGTCTTTTAAGTTAGGTTATCAATGCACAGAAAACTGAACATAAGTTGCTTTTATTTACATGGAAATGCAGATAATTCCGAGAGAATTCATTTGTGAGATCATAATTCAATTGAATGAACATTCTTTTTGCATTCTAATGTGATTTCAACAAAGTATCTATATAATCAAATTTATAATCTGCACAAGATCGAGATTTTAATCTTGTCAATTTTAGAAGGTTACGAACCTATGTTGTTTCTAGGTTTTTACTGATGTCTACTAGTAATCGTTTTTGTTAAGATAATATATATGTCAGAATGCAGCGCAGTAAGCAGAACGAAAAAATTATTTTTACATATTGTATATACATAATATTAATTATGTTCGAATGATTAAACATTATTAATATTGTAACGTAATTTTTGCTTTCAACACTTATGCACTATTCTTATTTTGTCACTTTCAAGAGTCTCTAAATTATGGGACTAGATTATTCTGTAATTCTTAACGATTATAATTGTAGTATTGTCATTGTGTAGGTTTTTTTACCTCGTTTTGTACATATATAATAATAAAAAAGCTATCAAGGATACTGTAATGCTGCAGTTGTTAATTGTTAAGATATGTCAAACTTATTATTTCAAAGATGCATACAAAGATCGTAAATTATTTTATTGTTTTAATCTTAAAAGTGTATATTTTATAGATGACAGATACTAAAAAAAGAAGATTTTTTGAAGAAAATTCGAGAGAAAATTTGAGAGAAGATCCGATATACTCATTTCTCTACTGAGGCCGAGGTAGACTTAAATTTAAAAATCTCTGCGACTTTAAAGAATCTGTTATTAATTAACGATTACGAAAATGAGATCATTATATCTAATATAAATTCGGATATTAATGAAATTGTATCATTTGCAAGAAACGACCTACGTAATCTCATAGACAAGGAGAACTTGTCAAAATATTACAGCCCATACTACTAGGAAAAATCCTTCGTTGTTTCAGATTGTGTCCGGACATAAAAATATAATATTATTAACTGAATATTATAAGAAAAAATTCTCAGAAAAAAAAATTTTACATAATAAGTGTACAATTAAGACAAAATCTATTAAAAGAACTGAAAAAAGAAACCAGTCATTAATCCAATCATATTTAAATATTATTGAAAAAAGTACGTCTCCGAGTATTTCTCAATCATTTTCTACAGCAGGTGAAGAAATAATAGAAACTGATTTATTGTCATTTCTGAGGTCATCTCTCTTTGATTTTGAAAAATTATTGGAAACTATATTGTTAGAAGAAAATACAACAGTAATTATTTCTGGTGCAAAACAAGGTAAATGAAGCTAAATGGGAACTTTATGAATTTACTTGATAAAATAATTATAACAACAAGTATGGACAAGGATGAATTAAAACGAATTATAACATGTTTTTGTGAATCGAATTGGAATATATTTAAATATGCGAAAAAATGCTCAAATTCAAAATTTACTCTAATTTTTACAAGCATTTATTGAAAAAAACATACTCAAGATTTAAATTTGTTAAATATTAAATTTATAAGTAAAAATTTTATTATTGATTGTATTTTAAATACGCCACATCAACATCTATAGACACAAGAGTATGTCAATATGTTGAACGAAATATCAAGTTTACATATACTGAAAGTATAGTTAAAACTGAAGATAAAATTGAGGATCAATATAAGGACATTACAAAAATGAATATTGTTACAAATATAAAAGATACAATTTCGAGGGAGGGGTACAATAAATATAAATAATTCCCAAAAATATTTACAAAAAAACTTGATTATTCTGTTCTTGAGTTTAGTTCAATTATTGATTTCGATACGATTTCCAATTGATTTCAATAATGCTTCTGATTCTATTTCGATTGTTAATTTTAATACTGATTTGAATAATGAAACAAAAAAATTTTGAAGATATTAAAAATATTCCTTCAAGCTCTAATGCTAAGACTATTCAATTTAAAGAGATATCTTTATCTATTTCAAAGTTATAAAAATCAAAGATCTCAAAAGTTAAAGAGAGCGTGAGAAAAATTAAGTTTTGATCAAACTTTAATAACGGATTTAGCTGAAAAAATTACGAAATTTTTAAACGATAATGTTAAAATGATTAAAAAGATTTTTACCTATAATAAAATAAAAAAGTCAGAGATAAATTCAGAAAATACTATTGTAAATGGAACCGATTATGTAGGCATTTGGAAGGAGAGGTTGTGTTGCACATGGAAATCTATTAATTAAGGACTCAAAAGAGTCATCGGGGTGAATAAAAAATGATTACGCGGAGGAGCAGCGAAAAAACTCCTCTAAAAATTCTACACTTGAAGTTGAATCAGCTGGCGATAGTAATCGAGGAGTTGAAGGGACGGAAGAATGAATGGAAGAATCGGAAGTTGAAAGTGGTGTCAGGGAAGATTCGCTCCGTCAGAGCGTCCGAAAACGCAGGTAAGACCGAGAGGGAAATGAAGGAGATTGAGAAGGAAGTGAAGGGGATTGAGGAAGAGATGAAGAAAATCGAGGAGGAATCGTCTTTAATGCTTCTTGAATAAATTGAGGTGGCGAAGGTGACGCATCCTCGGTTGGATTATTCCGATTCCGAAGTTTTCGAAGATTTTCGAGATACTCCTGGTATGCTTAGTCCGGGAGTCCGCGCTTCAAGGTAGGCCCGACCTAAGCCAACCTTTGTATGGACGGTTGGTTAAGCGTGGCACTACAGTTGTAAGATAATTAGGCTTCGCGGTA
>NW_012130100.1:580577-591811 GCF_000143395.1 Atta cephalotes | reverse complement strand
GGGGGGGGGGGTAGGGACTTCCCATTTCAACATTTCCAAGTATGTCTTGACCACTTTCGCAACATAGGGTCGAGCATTGTCATGCTGCAAAATCACTTTATCGTGTCTCTCATTGTATTGCGGCCGTTGGTCTTTCAATGCTCGGCTCAAACGTATTAATTGCGTTCGATACCGATCGCCTGTGATTGTTTCAGTCGGTTTTAACAGTTCATAATACACTACGCCGAACTGGTCCCACCAAATACAGAGCATGTCTTTGGACGTCAAAATCATCGTTCTTGAAGCGTTGAAATCTCTTACGACACGTTCTTTCACTAATAGCGGCCTCACCATAAGTATTTGAGAGCATTCGATGAGCCTCAGCCGCAGATTTCTTCATATTGAAGCAAAAAATTAAAACCTCCCGCAAATGACGAGAATTTGGCTCGTAAACTGACATTTTCAATCGAGAATAACTTTATGATGCAGACATAAATCGACTAATGTTTCTATGGGGTTATGTTGACAGATAACAGATAAAGTTTATTGTATGACGTCTATGATCTATTTATTTCAACCACCACTTACCGCTAAAGTCATCTATAAGAAAACGGTGGAAGCAAAGTTGTACACCTAATATTAGACGAGTTATTGAATATAATGAGGATAATGTAAAATTAACATTCTTAAAATCACTTAATTCTTTTGGCCACGTGATGGCAATATAATTGTTGAACGGAATTTATTTTTTATGGTCTAATAGAATTAATAGATAATGGTTCTTTTGTATTAAAATAGTCAGATTTATTAATTATAAATAAAAAATATAAGTTAATGAAAAATAAATTACAAAATCTAACTTTTATATGTACTTTGTTTAATCGTTGTTTTCATCATTAAATGCTCTTTAATTTGCACTATATAAAAATTAAAAACATTTTTTAAATAGGGGTGGAAGTGAGAGTATAAAATAAATAATTTAAAAAAAATTTTTTTATTGTAGTTCTAAAGTACTCTTAAAACCGTTCAATTTTTATTCTGGAAATTTTTTTGTATCTGTTATAGTTTCGACGATATTCGCTTAAAAAGAAAGAAAGAAAAAGAAACCAATTTTTTTTAAAAGGGTGTTTTACCCCTTTAACCTAAACTTTAATTCCGCACGAATTACAAAATAGTATTGTATTACGGATGAACTACTTTACTTATACACAAAGTTTCAGAATTTTTTGAATTTTTGAGTTGTCTAATGTTTCTTGTAAGTATATATTAAAGATATATTTTTGTTTTATATATTATATATATATCAAGAAAAAATATGTTTCATTATATAAAAGAAATCGTTATGTAAAAGAAACTTTTTATTACAGTACGATTTATCTTTATATCATAAAGAATACATAAAAATAAACAAGTGGAAAGAAAAAATTTTTATAAGGTTTATTATAATTTGTGATACTATTAGCTATTATTATAAAGTTTGTTATAATTTGCGACACAACTTTTATTGTTTATTTTTATGTATTTATAATTATAATTATAATAAAGAAATGTTACATTTTTATGACCTAAGTTTTGTTTTCTTTAATTTTAAACTTTTTAATTTTTAATTGCTTTTTGTATTATAATCATATAAACACGCTCATCTATACTTTTTCACATAAGTATAAATATATAATACATTGTATACTTATACATAATTCTTTGTGCAATAATGTTGTGTATTATAAATCTAATTAGATAAGAGAAATTTCGAACGAATAAAGATAAGATAACTCTTTGGCAGAATTATCTTTATTCATTCTCTTTTATTATAGCACACAAGATCCTACATTCTCCTTCCAGCGAGTTGTTCGAGATTCATATTATAACACAAGCGATTTCCATATTCTTGGGAACACGCAGATTACAAGGTCCTTTGGGATTAAGTCATCCCCGGGCCTGATTAATTGATAGCCGATCTCGCGTATCGCATAGGCCCGCGACAGCCATGTAATTTCGCGTGATCCGGCGCGACTGAATTTCCATTTGTCCATCACGGCAGCCATTCTGTCAATCAAAGTATCTCTCTCGTGGAATGGATCCTGCCTCGCGCAGTAATTTTTTACAGAATTTTGAGTCACCATAGTTTACCTGACTGCCTGTTTCAGCTCGCTGTTCCACTATGATGTTATATAATTCGACACGATGTTTGTATATGTTAGATACAGCGGAGTAGCTTCACGGTAATGTCAAATTTTCTCTATAGAAACAGGATTGGACTAAAAAGAGCGCAAATAGCGAATGCACATAGAATAACCATAAGAAATATACGATCTGCGCATCCCCGTTACTGGGAATATTCCGGGATTTCTTCGATAACAGTTTTCTTCCAATGGATCCTTTTTTCTGGCGACCGAATGGGACAGCCTACTAATGTAATGATACGCATGTCGTTACTAGGCTATAATGCCAGTCGGACATCGCTGCGACGTGGTACGTTTGTAGTACCGAATATAACTCGCGGTCCTCGCGGATGATAGCCGGAGTTACACAAACTCTATCAAGTACCACCGATCGATATCGTTTCTGCTTGTATTGCTGGCGAAAATCGCCCAGCAAAATCAGAACAATACGAGCAACAATTCGTATATAAGGATGCGAATCAGTGATACCATTTTAGAGCCGGTTTACGACATCGCGACTAACGCCATCTGTCGACGGCCTAATTACATATAAGGCGTGCCGCGCGACCGGTAGTCACAAACAAGCATAAGCCCATGTCCATGTGTATTCGCGCTTCGAGTCAACCTCCTTCGGTCAACTTCGTTCTGGCGTACGGGCGTGTTAAGAGCGAAAGAGACAGTTTCTCGGAATTGTGAAGCAACCGAAAATGTTCCTCGGCTGCTCGAGCGTATATCGACGGGCAAGGAAACATGTAATTTTTTTAGATAACATGTAATTTTTAATTGTAGTAACAGTAAATCTCTCCCATTAATCCATAATAGTATAAATCATCAATAAAACGTAATAGTTAACGAAGTATTAATTATTTAAAATTATATTAATTTTCCGTGGAAATTATACTACTTTATAAGTCAAATTATACTACTTTATAATCAAAAATATAGTTGGCGTGATCAAACTGATATTTTCTTTTTTAAATAGATTAATTAATTAATTAAAATTATATAAAATTATATATAATTTCATATATTTGTATATAAATGGACATATTTTATGTATAATTATATATAATTCTATATAATTATATATATTTTATATATAATTTTATATAATTTTATATATAAAATAGTTTTCTGAAAAAAACTATAGTAGTAAACGTTAATAGTAAACATATTAAGCCAAATATATTTTCACGTAATTATTGAAATTATTTGTGGATACTTGTAACGACTGTAGGAGAAGAATTCGTTTTTCAATAGACAAAGAATTACTTTAAAATTGCATATGTAAAGGCATTCATTTGTACATTTCAACTTACATTAGCATCATTTTTTTATAATTATGTAAATTATTTCGCTTTTGTAATTTCTTTCATTATCAGAATTTCCATATAAGTTTAGATGATAATTATAAAACATTTAAACAAATTATCGATCAACATTAAGCGCATTTAATAAGCGCAACAAAACATGATTTCTTTTTGGATTCGTTTAAAGAAAACTAAATTTAATTTACATATAAAAATCTTCCATCAATTAGATTTGACGTATACTATGCATGTCGTGAATCAATATTTTTGTTAGTTTAAAAATACACGAATAATTGCAATAATCATATAATACATATTGTTCGACCCTAGTGTTGATCGATACTTTGTTTTAAAAGCTTTTTTATAATTATCTGAACTTATATGAAAATTTTGATAATAAAAATAATTATAAAAGCGAAATTATTTATGTAATTATAAAGATGATGTTAATATTTTTGAGATTTCCATGGGTCCTTTCTATAAAAATTATGCGTGTCGCGGGTTTCTTCCGTGTCCAGATTCATTCTTGGAATGTCAACGTTTCGCGAATTTTGTAGTTCATTTCATCAGGGTGAGGAGCAGCCTGATACTGAGCCTGATACTGTTCCTCCTCGGGTCGTTTCTTTTTATATTACACTACTTATTGGAGTATTGGGGGGGACAGAAGAGAATTGTGGGTGGGGGAAGGGGAGGGAGATGGGGGGAAATTGGTCTTCTATAACCGGTAAAATGATTTTCCAATGGTATTTTATTTATGTTGTAGCCATTATCTCTATTTGGATTGTTAGAGTGTTTTTGTATCTCTATGGCTTCTTTATACTTTCTTGGAAAATATGATGTAATGTTGGCTATTGTGATCGTTTTGTCAAACAGTATTTGATGTCCTATTTCGATGTTGTGTTCTAATAGTGTTGATTGAGTGACGTGTTTTAATCTGACATCACGTTGGTGTTCTTTTATCCGTAGGTTGACCATTCTCCCAGTTTCTCCAACTATCCAAAAGAATAGGAAAATCTTAAGAAATCCTAAAGATCAAAGCTCCACTCAGCTCTGCAGGAATGTACAAAATACCTTGTTCCTGCAGGCAAGTATATATTGGAGAAACTGAATAGTCAACCTACTAAAAGAACACCCACCTGATGTCAGGTTAAAATACGTCACACAATTAGCACTATTAAAACACAACATCGAAACAAGATATCAAATACTGTTTGACAAAACGATCACAATAGCCAACATTACATCATATTTTCTATCTATAATCTAAATAGAGATAATGGCTACAACATAAATAAAATATGGAAAACTATTTTCCCGGTTAATGAAAACTGACCGATTCCCCCCCCCCTTCTCACAATTCTCTTCTTTCCCTCCAACAAGTAGTATAATATATAAAAGGGGAAACAGAGGAACAGCTCAGTCTGCTCCTATCAGACTACTTCTCGCTCTGTTTAATGATTAAGTGAACTGCACGAAACGTTGGCATTCCAAGAATGGATTTGGACACGGAAGAAACCCGCGAAACGCATAATCTCTAGATGATGCTAATGTAAGTTTGAACTAACTAATAAATGCTACTAATAAATGCTTTTATATGTATAATTTTAAAATAATTCTTTGTCTATTGAAAAACAAATTCTTCCTACAGTTGTTATAAGTACATACACGAATAATTTCAATAATTAAAATGTATTTAATTTAACGTTATAATTAACTTTACTATTAGAGTTGTTTCAGAAAAATCCGGGAAAAACTATTATATGTAATTATATACAATTATGCAAAATCATTGAATAGAACAGGGCAATAGTTGTCAACACGATAATTCTTATGCAAACCAATACGATTAACAAAACAACTTTATTAATTAATTCGCTTATATTCGCTCTTTTTTGAGTCGAAACATATAAGTGGATTAATCATCTTCAAAGACAATATGATGTAACTACAAAAAATTTTTTTACAATACAACTAATTCATTTCAATGAGCCACCTATTAACAGAAACTATAATATAAAAATGAATTCTAATAACAATCTAAAATGTGTTAAAATTATTAAAAGGTAAATTTGTTGGGAGCAAAAACGATTTATTATAAAATAATAGAAGGTAACTCACTAAAACAAAATTTACTATATCGCAAACACTTAAATTATCGGTTAACCAAAAACCAGTCTTTGATCGTGCTTGACTCCTATTGTCCTGTTATATCCAACCATTTTAATAATCACTACGGATCTCATATTCAGACGAACAAGGTTCAACAATTTCTTCACTTACCCAATCATTCACCTGTTTCTCGACAATACCTTTCTCTTTTAATGCTAATCACCGTGGACTCTGATATAGGCATTTCGTCCTTCAGTGTAAGTCTTAATTCAATGCCGGTCGTCTTAGTTTGTTAGGTACGTCATATTTTCTACAACGTCTTTAGAACTCTTTCAATCGTTACGGGAGTATGGATCGCATCGTTTTCCTTATCCAGCCGTAATTCAATATTTGCAAGGAAAATCGAGCATTAGACTTATTAATGTTAATCCCATTTTGATCGATTTTTATTTCGGCTTGACTAATAAAATCAGTTCCTAAATTTACTTTGACAGTTAATGCTTTGCAAGGAACTACATGAAACATTAATGGAAAAAGGAGATCTACTGTGATCGTTTGAAAATACCCGAGCGTCTTAACTTGATCTTGAGCAATGTCAATCAAAAATACTTCCGATTCCTATAGCTTGCAGCATTAATTGTCCTGAAAACATCTTCGCGCATCAAGGAGAGAGGACTACCTGCATCTAACAATGTATTAAAACTTTTACCTTCAATCACAATCTCTTTATACATTCGGCTTATACTAACAGAATTAACAAGAACATTCATTACCTGCGTATTGTTAAAGCGACTCTTATTTGGACATCTCTTAGATTCATGTCCGAAAGTATTACATTTAAAATATTTTTTACCCTTGTCCTTAAATTTGCACGTTCCTGACCTATGTTAATAAATTACTATAAAAAAAAGGAGCACGGAAGAAATAAAGAAAGGGTTTTGGAGGTTGCCTGATCCTTCTTTCCTTTTCTAGCAAGGAGGAAAAGAAGCTTCTCAAGAAGCTGCATATTGCAGCATATCACATTACAATCACATTAGCGTAAACACAAACAGGCACCCTCTACTTCAAAGAACTTCAAAGAAACATATATACATGTCGTTATTTCATCTCTTATACCTCTTATACCTCTTATACTTATATAGATTAACCTTATATAATATTGCATCAAAATGCAATTATTCATACTAACAAGAAGGACGAAGGAAGGCAAATTTTGAAACACACTTTCATTCTTTCTTCTTCAATCAAGTAGGAATGCACATTTAAGAAGAGAAAAATAACGCAAATGGTCTTAAATGTATTCTTTAAGTACAACTCTAAATTATTCAAAGAAAAAATCCACATTTCTGTAAATGTTGCGTCAGCATGTCCCAACATTTGTCTGAGGCTGGTGTTACGTCCAGCGGACTCCCACGATTCTTTACTTTCATAGAGATCTGGAATTCGTTGAAATAAAAAGACAGCTGCGAATAACGCACAAATTGAGCATTAGAACCTAGAGAAGAAACTAAAAATTTTCTTTTCCTTCAAAAATTAAAAAACGAAGAATCTAGTATCTCTTCAGTAAATGTTCGTTCCGAGATAAATTAAAAATCGGTGCACGTGTATGAGCGCCGGGACCAAAAGGACACCAAGTTAGTGCTCCTCGGACACTGTGGCTAAAATAATAATATATTGGGTATGGGAAAAAGGTCGTGGCGTTTTTCCTGCTAGATGGCATTAAATGCTCAGCAATCGGCAACTACTAATCGCATCGACAACACTAGACGTGGGTTTAAAAAGTGACATTTTAATCTTTGTTTTGAGCCGAAAAAGATTGAAATCGGTGAAGTGGATCAAAAGTTATTTTATTTTGAAAATGGAAATAAATAAGGAAAAAATTCTACATTTTGCAGTATCACTACAATAAAAGCAAGAATGCTGCACAGGCTTGTGAAAAAATTTGCGCTATTTACGGTGAAGATATTCTATCAAAATCAGCAGTACGGAAATGGTTCGCTCACTTTCTGGAAATTTCGATGTGAAAGATCAACCTCGCTCCGGTCGACCAATCACTGAAAAGTCCGATGAAATCGGTAAAAATCGAGCGTGATAAGCATGTGAGCACTGTGGAGATTGCCAGGGAACTAGGCATCGACCACAAAACAGTTTTAAATCATTTACAAAAAGCTGGATACAAAAAGAAGCTCGATGTTTGGGTTCCGCACGAGTTGAGTTAGGAACATGGACCGATAGGATGGATCGAATTAACATTTGTGATACGCTACTGAAACGGAATGAAATTGAGCCATTTCTGAAGAGAATGATAACTGGTGATGAAAAATAGATCACCTACGACAATCTAACTAGAAAAAGATCGTGGATAAAGAAAGGAGAGAAGGCGCAAGTAATCTCAAAACCTGGATTGACGAAGAAGAAGGTGATGTTGTGTGTGTGGTGGGACTGGAAGGGAATAGTTCACTATGAGCTGTTATCGTCCAATCAAACAATTAATTCCGAACTCTACTGTGAACAACTGCAGAGATTACAACAAGCAATTGAGAGGAAGCGGCCAGAATTAATCAATAAGAGAGGTATCGTCTTCCATCACGACAATACTCGATCACACACTTTGATGACTCGGCAAAAATTATGAGAGCTTGGCTGGGAAGTTTTAATGCATCCATAGTCCTGACATAGCACCCTCAGATTATCATTTGTTTAAGTCTTTACAGAACTCTTTTAATGGTGTAAAGCTAGCTTCAAAAGAGGCCTGTGAAAATCACTTGAAGCAGTTTTTCGATCAGAAACCATAAAAGTTCTATCGCGATGGAATTATGGCTCTGCCCCAAAAATGACAAAATATTATAGAAAACAATGGAGCATATTTGGTTTAAATAAATTGATTTCAATACTCTAAGAAAAACACTTTAATTTTACTAAATAATCGCCACGAACTTTTTCCCATACCCAATATATCATTGGAAGCGTAAAACCGGCGCCAAAATAGCTTTTAACGGACGATTCTCACAAAATCTAAGAAGCGAGACGCGACGCTCAGGGATAGATTCTGGATAGTCTCGTACCGACGCTGCACGTGCATTTTCTTGACGCACTGCGTTTTCCCGAGCAGTTTCCCTAATAAATTTTAAGGTCATAAAATGTAGGAGAACACTTTTCTACACTAAAAACTCTGGTCAACATTCTTTCCTCCTTTAAGATCTTGACCAATCCGAGAGCAAAGAAAAATGTTATTACTAGTTAACGAAACCTATTCCACGAATCCAAATTGGAATAATTAGAGGCGATTAGTATGAAAACCGCGATTCCGCCACCCTCAGAATGATTTTTCTCTCTGAGTTTGGGAAAGCTATAGTTGTCGGGATTTTTGAAAAAGGCTTCCGATTCTCGAAGCCCTTTTTTTCTAGTAGAGTCAGTATGCAAAATCAACGAAAGGCCAAAAGCATTGCTTGATCGGAGAATTTGACAAAACGGACCTGACGTCCATCATCTCACAATCGACGGCACTCTTTCTGACGATCTCTGGACCACCTTATTCATCTCCAAATAGTTAGTTTTGATTTCACTGCAATATACTAGGTGGTCTCTTCTTTTCTTATGATTCTTTTCTTACGATCCCTCTTTAAAGATGATCAAATTTTTAGTGTGTTCATGTAGATCTTCCGTCCCTCGTCACCGACACGAGGACCAACCTAGCGGGGACTAACAATGTGCCGACTCACCGCCCATGTCCGCTCTAACTCCGCGCAAAACTCTAAAGAATAATCTTCTAATTCAGACATCTTCGCTAATTCAGCATCTCAAAAACAGATTCTGGTCGTTCAGCCTCCAGCCTCGATTCGCTATTAGAGATTTCTTACTCCCCTGTCTCTGATTTGTCCTCAGACTTCTTCGATGACTTCTTCCCATCCAGTCCTCCTCCTGTTTCATATCCGATGTCACCACCTCCGATTCAAGAATTTCCTGTCTCGCACTTCAATTCCCTTCAATTCCTCCTGTTCAATCTGACGCTTATTCTCTCACTGGTCATCTTCCTCTCCTCTTCCATAAGTTGTTAGAATACACGTCTTACTTTATTCCTTCCACTAATGACCGAATAATTAACATCACAGGATCCACTTGCTTCAGTCTCCATACCATCCCTCAGTCCCATCGATCCTCTTTCTTTCCAACCATATGAGGTGACATAATTTTAATTTTCTCCTCCTCCTTCCAAACTCTCTACACTCAAAATAACGTCCGTATCACACACAACGTTCTTTTCACACACACTCACACATACATAAATGCGTACGATCATATACTTCAGAATAGAGAACCGAAGACTTAAGAGAATGTATTACTAAATATTTCTTTTATTATATTATTAAACTAAACCCTTGTTTGTTAATTTGAAAAACCTCTCCTTGTATTTATTGTAAGCTCTTCCGCGATTGCACTTCGCCCTCTCTCTAGTCACTTAGATTAAGTTCCATCCGACTGAAAGTCAGGGCATACGGACGTATATGCACATCTGGCGTTAAAGTTCTCCTAGCACACACTGACCCAGTTTGGGCCCTTCAAATTTAAAAAGTACATCTGTCCGTTTAGTGGAGCACGGAGTTGAAGTTCCCACTTCGTCTTCCGTTCGACCCCTTGCTCGTTAGGAGCAGGACGAAGTGCCTGCCGATTTGCGACGGTCCTTCCCCACGAGGGTTCCCTTGCGATCCGGACAACTGACCAAATCGGTCTAATAGTTCGGTTCCCGTTGCGTCCCCTCATGCTTCAGCTCTGTGCATGTAGAGCTTGGACGTAACAATTTAAAAAAATAATGTTTCAATTAAAGAAATAATGTTGAAATCAAAGAAATTTCTTTGAACCAGCAAAGAAACATTTCTTTGAATCGAAGAAACCTTTCTCTGAGTGCGTGTGATTCAGATTCGCGAGTCCAGAAATAATTTCTTTTGTCACTTACTTTGTGGCAATGAACTGATAAAGCGCTATCATTTCCATGCCACTTTACAATAGATAGTATGGCGCATTTTTTTAAAGTCGTATTCCAGTAGGTCCAATCCATTTTTGCATTTTAATGCAAGAATTGTTCGAAGTCCTTCCTCATTCTTGTAAACAGATTTCGGCTTTTCGAATAATGTTGCGCGTCGCGCGGTGCGCTATTTCTAGCGTAATGGTACTAAAAGCTGCGCGAATTGCTTCTCGCATCTCAGCTTCAGTAAAGTTACCACAAATATGCTCGACTAAATACTTTGATGTGACCCCAACGGAATAGTCGAGCACGTTAAGATCCGGCCAAATGATTGACCCATCCATCTGTTCGCGTGTCTAATACATTACGTATCTGCCGCGAAAAATGCAGAAACCTCGTTATATTAGCAAACGAGTTCCTCCCGTTCGCTTTAGATAAACGTTTTCGAGAAGGGCGAGCAACTCATTTTCCAAAAAGTCGACGTATATCTCTCCCGTTAGGCATGGCGGGAGAAAGAAGGGACTGATTTGAAAATTGTCGCAAGAGTATGATTTTAAAAAGTGTTTGTGTGCGTGGATGTGTGCGTGCGTGCGTGCGTGCGTGCGTGCGTGCGTGCGTGCGTGCGTGCGTGCGTGCGTGCGTGCGTGCGTGCGTGCGTGCGTGTGCGTGTGTGTGTGTGTGTGTGTGTGTGTGTGTGTGTGTGTGTGTGTG
>NW_012130100.1:576230-578357 GCF_000143395.1 Atta cephalotes | reverse complement strand
AGAGAGAGAGAGAGAGAGAGAGAAAGAGAGAATTTCTTAAATTTATTACTTGCGACTTAGTCCGCTATTATTTTTACCCACACGTTTATCGCCCAACGGTATTGAAATGCACCTTGCCGAACAGCGTGCGGATTTTCAACTGCCAATAATATGATTTCGGAAGTTGAACACGCCATTCGATGTGAAGATTTCTTCGAATTTTTGAAAAATGAGTTGCCTGCCCTTCTCGAAGGCATTCATCTACGCGAACGGGAGGAACTCATTTTCCAACATGACGGAGCTCTGCGCATTTTTCGCGGCGAGTACGTAACGTATTAGACATATGCTATCTGAACAGATGGATGGATCGAGGTGACCCATTTGGCCGAATCTTAACGTGCTCGATTATTCCGTTAGGGTCACATTAAAGATTTAATCGAGCATTCATGGTACTGAAGCTGAGATGCGAGAAGCAATTTTCGCAACTTTCAATACCATTACGCAACATTCAATATCAGAAATGGCGCACCTCTCGACGCTCAACATTACTTGAAAAGCCGAAATCTGAGAATCTTTATGAGAACGAGAAAGGCACTTCGAACAATTCTTGTATTAAAATGCAAAAGTGGATTAATTCTACTAGGATGTGACTTTAAAAAAAAATGCGCCATGCTATCTACTGCAAAGTGGTGTGAAAATGATAGCTTTATCAGTTCCTTGCCACAAAAGTAACAAAAAGAAATTATTTCTTAACTCGCGAGTATTACACGCACTAAGAGAAAGATTTCTTCGATTCAAAGAAATGTTTCTTTGCTGTACGGTTCAAGAAAAAATTTGATTTCAACATCATTTCTTTAATTGAAACATCATTTTTTTAAATCAAAGAAATTTTTTTTTGATTTAAAAACATTATGTTCAATTGAAAGACAATTATTTTTTAATCGTATAACAAAGCAACATTTCTTTAAATCGAAGAAATCTTTCTCTAGGCATAAACTCGCGAGTCAAGATTTTTCTTTGAGCAAATCAGTCATCAATTTTTTCTTCAACTGAAAAGAAATATTTCTTTGAATGAAACCTTTCTCTGTATGGATGCGCCGATTATTATTTGTGTACGTATACTACCGCTCATGGAAGTTCAGATACTCGCATAAATTTTATCGAATAATCATTTAAAAAATTTAGACTTTATAAAACAGCAATTGTATTATTTTTTAAATACTATATATTTTGAATCACTTATATGCAATACATACTAAATAAATTGCAAAAGCTTTATAAATTAGTTTTAATTTTATATGTCAAAAAGTATTGTCTTTACTTCGTATAACATTGATATTATAATTAATAAATTTCAAAAAAACTATCAGAGAACACAAATATGGACTCATGCTGTGGTGTATGTTGCCAACTTATTCTCCCTATTAGTGGGGAATAGATTGGCAAAAGCTTCATAAAATATTTTTAATTCAATTTTGGCACATAAAATTTAAAATAATTTATAAAACTTTTGTAATTGCTAGTATGTGTACAAGTGAGATTCAAAATATATTTCAAAAATAATACAATTGCTGTTTTATGTCTTAATTTTTTACACGATTATTCGTTGAAATTTATGTGGATGTTCGAACTTCCAATATGGGCAATAGTGTAGAAAAATGCAGAAAAATATTTTTCTAGAGAAAGAACGCAATTTTTATTCTTCTTCTTCTGTAATTCATTAATGAATCATTACAAAGAATTTTTTCTTGATAATTTAATTTTAAAACTACTTTGCTCTTATTATTTACTTGAAACAAGTAATATATACGTAAAATTTTTTTGTGTGTACGCTTTAGAACGAACTAAACTGAGTTTTTTCCAATAGTTCTTAATGCTATTCCTGCTTCCCACGGCCCGCGTGCCAAGCGATCGGTAGGCATATATACACTTCGCAGTAGTAGGCCGGGCGGGCGCGCGTATTCAGCTATATTTAAAGATTAATATCTCGTTAACTAAAACTTATAAAAATGGTAAAGGTCTTTTCGATTCAATTTAGTCCGCTCTATCTGCTCATGAAATATTTGGCGATTATTTCCAGACATCTTGTATATTTTATTATATATTTTATAAAAAATTATGAAATATAATTATAATATATATATATAT
>NW_012130100.1:571575-575487 GCF_000143395.1 Atta cephalotes | reverse complement strand
TATATATATATATATGTATATATATATATATATATATATATATATATATATATATATATATAGATATATTAATATATATATATTAATTTATGTATTTGAATCATTCCATAGTTCGTGTATGCGACATTTAAACATGTGGCGGTTTGTGGGATATATTGACAATTATTGGGCAAATCGTATGGCGGCATGGCGATAACACGTACATTTGCGCCTTCTAATTTTTACGAAGGATTTTCTCAACAACAGCAGTAGATATAAGAATTTTAAAGTGACGTTTTTAATCGTCACAAAAAATTGATTTAAAATAATCTAAAATAATAGCAATTAAAATTAAAATTAAACAAGGTTCTAAAGCTTAAATCTATAAAAGAATATAAAGCCACTGAGAGCCGATACAGTTGTACGTAATCAAAAATATATATCAATTAAAATCATAGGATTAGGTCACCTTCAGTGTAACAATTATTCATCGGAATCAAAATTGATGCGTTGTAACACAGTAAGGTAAATGCTGTCAATAAATCATGTTGTCCTCCAAAATTAAAAACTTCATTATCGTTTGTTGTACTTAGCTGGATACCCAACAAGAAGTCAGTCATTTAACTAAAATCGAATTATTATATTAAATTTATGAATTTTTAATCGTAGTCAAAGTATTAAAATTGATTGTATCGAATGGATAAAACTTACATTGTAATCAACATGATCCGTTATAACGTTATATAATTATAATATAATCTTGAGAGCGTGTGAGAGAACGTTTCACGTACGCAGTATTTATAAATATGAAAGTATTTATAAATATGAAACGAAATACCAACGATGAAACAAATTTATAACTTATAAAACATGGAAACAAACGAATACCAACATAAGATTAATTTTACAAATTTATAATTTGTAAAACAAGAACATATACATTTTCTCTAAATTCAATCATTATATATCCAATTCCCGTATCACTTTGCGTATTAAGTTTTGCATGTTAAGCATTTTTTGCTTTTTTATATGAATCACTTTTGAAACTAATCTTTTATTTAAAGAATGTTATTTGTCTAAGATTTTGATGTTATTCCAATAAAAATCATGATTATGCTCAATTTTATATCCTGTTACTACAGAGTGTTGTGTTCTTATTTATGTGATTCCGATGTTCTTTGATATGTCTTTGTATCTTCAATAACCGTTTCATTTGGCCCACATAGGAAATATCAATTTTGACAATTGATTTTGCATACCACATTAGAATGTAGTAGTGTCGGCAATTTGTCTTTTTGTTCTCTTATGAATGTATTAATGATATGAATACCAAATTCCTATGAGGAAGGAACACAAAAATAAAACTGCTTTCTCTACTTACCTCACGGACATTATGAATTTAACCGAATGTCGTTAAGAAATGCATCCGCGACGTTTCAAAGGCTAACACACAATATTAACGAAAAAACAAGGATTGAGATGCCTCGTGTACTTAAACGATATAGTTACTTATGGACCAAGCCTAGAGGAACATAATAAGCGTCTTGTCGAAGTAATGCAATGATTACGTAAATACAATTTGAAACTACAATCCAACAAGCAAGTTCCTACGAAAGAAAGTAATATATCTCACACATAATAACCGAAAAAAAATGTCCAGATCCGAGTAAATTAAGCACTCTAAAAGATTTTCCTGTGCCGAATAAAATTAAAGATATATACAATCGTTTATCGGATTAGCCGGATATTACAGGAAATTCATCGAAAATTTTTAAAAATTACGAAACCTCTAACAAGCTTTACTCAAAAGGCTGCATTCGACTGGAAAAAGGAACAATAGAACACATTCGAATTATTAGAAGTGAAGCTCACAACAGCACCTATACTCAGTTACCCAGATTTTACTTGAGAATTCCTAGTAACCACTGACGCGTCGGAACTTGCAATTGGAGCTATATTATCACAAGACCTCGTAAGTCAAAACTGCCTGATTGCTTACGCGAACCGAATAATAAATAAAATAAAATTAACACTACGGAGAAAGAATTGTTAGCGATAGTCTGAGCTGTCGATATATAATATTTTTGTCCATATTTATACGGTACGACTTTTACTATTGTAACTGATCACAAATCATTAGTTTGGCTTTTTAATGATCCAGGCTCGAGATTAATGCGCTGGAGATTAAAATTACAATGATATGATTATGAGATTATACATAAAGCTGGTAAGAGTAATATCAACACCGATGCTCTGAATCGAAATCCAATTCGGAATACATATATAACGTTCAATCAAAGGAGTGAGAAGATGACAATAAAGAAGACAAGGAGGGCATCATGAAGGAATATATGGAAGAAGAGAAACAACAAATACTATATGAATATCATGATGCATTCACAAGGAGGCATCAAGGAGTATCGCGAACGATAAAAAGAATAAAATTACTACATGACTGGCGTGGCATCACTAAGGATGTCGAAAACTATTAGTAAATATTAGTAAATGCAAATTCTGTCAGAAAAATAAATTGAGTCAAAATACGAAAATGCCTCTCGTATGGATCCGAAAAACCCTTCGAAAAGTGTGCTCTTGATATAGTAGGGCCACTGCCGATTACGATCAAAAGGAAATAAATATATCTTGACTTTTCAAGATAGTTTGACGAAATTCAGCAAAGTGATACCGATAGAGAATCAAGAGGCATTAACGATTGCCGAAGCATTTGTTATAAAAATAATAATGGAGCATGAAACATACCCGAAAAAATCCTTACGAATCAAGGCACTAATTTCACGAGTGAAATATTTTTAAGAATGTTTGTAAACTTTTAAAGATTGAGAAAATATACAGATAACGGCTCTCACCCCAAGATAATAGGGCATAGGCGTCATATCGAACCCTCGCGAAATATTTATGATATTATTAAACGACGAACAGACGAACTAGGATGAATAGTTACACTACGCTATGTTCATATGTAATACTACCCTTCACAGGATATACGCCTTTCGAACTTATATATGGCCATCAAGCAACAATATCAACCGCCCTATTACAACATCCGAAACTGATTTACTCATACGATGATTACGTGTATGAGTTGAGAGAAAGTTCGCGCGACGAGTCAGGTGGCGAGAGAGACTATAAAACAACCCAAAATTCAGGCCAAGAAACAATACGAGTCGAGAAAGAAGTTTCAAGTGGCATGGTTTTATTCTATGACGAAATGATAAGAAAAGGCCAATCGAAGAAGCTAGAATCGAAATAGATAGATTCCTATACAATAATAGAAAAACATAATGATGTGAATTACATGATAAAAATGGGACGAAAATTAATACGCGTACACGCGAACCGATTGAAATCATTTATCGAGCATTAAGCGGATAGTTAGAGTACTGAATAAAATAATTAAGACGCAAAGCAACAATACGGCAATATAAGGATTCACAGAAGACTAATAAAATCCCTACCTTACAAGATACTGTAGTGTATTGTGTGGAATTACATGTCGAACTTGCGAAACTGTAAACGTTGCATTTTTGTTGTATTAAATTAATTGATGTCATCACGAGATGCGTCAAATAACGATGTGACACACCTAGCATAAGAGTTTTGATAAAAATTCAAATATTGAATGTGAATTATTAGTTACAATATAATATTATGTAATATTATGTAATATATGAAAAATGAATCAATATTTAAATTGTATGTCTTAATGTTTGAAATTATTCATTTCTTTCATGTTTGCAATATTTGTTTGTTCTTTTCCTTCTTCATGGAATCATATTAAATGCGACAGCATCAGCGCGTCTGATAATATCGCTGCGCTCGCTTTAAAGGCATTATTAGAATATAATCGAATAAGTGCAATAGAATAAAAAATATTTATGTATATATATATATATATATATATATATATATATA
>NW_012130100.1:565916-570517 GCF_000143395.1 Atta cephalotes | reverse complement strand
TATATATATATATATATATATATATATATATATATATTTTGCGTATGAGAATAAGTAAAAGGAGTTACATAGAAAGCTGCAATGAGAGAATTTTTTTAATGCCATCTAACAAGAAAAACACCACGAACTTTTTCCCACATCTAATATCCTTGGTGTAGAATGCACATAAATCGCAACGGGCGGCATAACGTTTCGAGAAAAAGTATATGGTAAGTATATGAGATAGAGCACACGGCTGCGACGGCGGCGGCAACGCAGCTCAATATCTCAATGTATAACATTTGGTAATCGGATGTTCTGTGCACAACAAAGGCAATTGTTTCAGAATTTATTATGTTGATCTTCTCGCGGTAACACTTTTGATTGCTTTGTTTTATATACATCGACTGTCATAAATAAATCCTCCCGAGCAGTCTCATTATAGCGAAGAACGCTTTTCAGCATCAGTCTTGTTCATGTCTTTAGTCTCGTGGGACCATTCGACCGGACGTTTCCCTCTCGTTTCGAATATTGCATCACCTCGAATATATTTTCTAAAAGCGTTGCCGGCTTCGACAGTGTCATTATATTATATTATTCGAAGTCTCTTCATTCGTCTCGACGCGCGGTCATGTGGCGCGGAAGCGTCGTAGCCACAAGCGTTCAGTGCTTGGGGGGATACCTCACCATTTTCGTATGGATTACATAATCTTTTTTAGAATTTTTTTCACTTGGTTCGAGGTGGCTGGTGCCTTGCATTCAATTTACCTTAGTTCATATTTCGAAGACCATTAATAGCCAAGTCTAGCCAGTTTGTCTGTAGTCCAATTAAAAGAAAAGAAAAAGAAGAAGTTGTTGTTCATTGTTGTCTTATTCGTGCTCGAATTCTTCGGTTGTATTTAAAACGGTGTATGATAAAATAAAATTCAGAGAGCGCTTTAAATTTGAAAAAAATTATAAGGAAGGGAAAGTCGAGCATAAACTCGACGAAAGCCTCCTAATTATTAATTTCATATCTGGTACGAGTGATGAATTTATAGAATTCATGCTCGATTTTTTTGAGATTTAACTGATGAGGAGGAATTATTACATTTTTATGTAATATACTTTACTACCGTGGCGGTAGGTTGAGGAGGAGATGGCAGAGATTACTTAGACTGAAGAGACTGCGTGGATAAGGAAGATAAATCAGAAGAAGGATGATAAGATGATGAAGGTGGAGACTACAGAGGAGATAACGGGAGAATCAAGTAAACATTTTGCATTCTTACTTCTTTTCTCTACGCAACATTTTTACATTTTTATTTCTTTTCTCTACGCACTCTTTCCCCCCCCCCAACAAGTTTCTCTCGCGAACGCGACGCCAGCGCCTGGTGACTGTATCCGTGTCCTTAATCTCCCTTGTATAACCACTGTCCATTTTTTGTTTTTTTTATATGAATCACTTCCAAAATTAATCTTTTATTTAATCCTTGTTGTTTATCTAAAATTTCTATGTCATTTCAAAATCATGATTGTGCTCGATTCTGATTTGTTATTACAGTGTACACAGAGTGTCGTGTAGTGTTCCTATTTATGTGATTCCAATGTTTTTTAAAACGTATCTTCAACAACCGTTCGTTTGGCCCACAAATATCACAATTTTGACAATTAATTTTGTATACCATATTAAGATGTAAAAGTAACGGCAATTTGTCCTTTTATGCTCTTATGAATTATTAAGTTTATTAATTCCTATGTAAACAAATCATTATGTGAAATGAATTATTTGTTTTTGAAAAATCTCTTGAATTTCTCTGCTGAAGGCACATAGGGTACAGTAAAGTATGTAATTAAATTGTTGTCAATTTTCTTTTGTTTTAAATTAAGTGTTCTTGTTAAGTTGTTCGAATTTGGTGTAGCCTTTTTCTAATGCTTTTAAAAAGTTTTAAAAGGTATTCATTAGTAAGATGTTAATAATAAACTTAAAGTTTTTCTCATGAAAAGTTGGATATGATGATAATAACATCTTGTCTATCAAACTCATAATAATTGTTCCCATTTTATAGCATCTCGGATGACACGAAAAATAGTTTAGATATCATGCCGAAAACGAGGATTTGTGATATTAGTCGTTATACCAAATAATCGATCTTCTTTATTAAGTTTACATCTAGAAGATTCAAACTATTGCCGCCTCTCTCTATAGTAAAATTTAATCGAGGATTCTAACTATTAAACATACTTAATAAATTATCAATATTTTCTTCATATATTGACAATGCAATATCATTAACGTACTTCATAGAAACCCAATGAAAATGATAAACTCTCAAGTGCAGTTCTCTCTGGATCCTGCATAACATGATCCGTTACTATCGGGAAAGTGGAGATCCCATACGAACACCATATGATTGTTTATAGAATTTTTCGTTAAGAGTAAAAGAAAGCGCCCTGCGCCGCGCACACTGCCGCGAACCTCCATAGCTCGGATGGCGTGCTTGCCAAACTATCCCCATTGTTCGTGATCATCCCAAGCGATCAGTAGGCGTATACATTTCGCAGTAGTAAGTCGGGCAGACGCGCGTATTCGACTATCTTTAAGGATTAATATCTCGTTAATTATTGGGGAAACTTACAAAATGGTAGAGGACTTTTCGATTCAGTTTAGTCTGCTCTACTTGTCCATGAAATATTTGACGATTATTTCCAGACACTCTGTAAATGTCAATCTTATCGTTACCTTGATTACCGTTATTTATATTAACGGTGCAAAAATGTTTTAAGGTGTATAAGCTTAAATCTGCTGTTTTTTAGTCAGAGAAACACTTTTTTTTTCCTAGGAAGCAAAAACAAATTTATTCAAAGTACTTGCCCTCGCTAACTATACATTTTTCCCATCTTTCGGGCAATTTGTGTATACCACGTCAAAAAAATTCCTCATCTTTCGAAGCAAATCACTCATCAAACCATTTTCGGACGTCTTCGTAAGAATTGAAGTGCCTCATCGAGCGCGTGGTCCAGTGACGAAAACAGGTGATAGTCAGAAGGTGCCAGGTCTGGTGAATAAGCGGGATGGGGTAACACTTCGCAATTGAATGTCTCCAAATAGTTTTGGACCATTTTTGACGTGTGCAATGATGCGTTGTCGTGGAGGAAAATCAGCTTGTCATGTCTTTTCCGATAATGCGGCCTTTTTTCACGCAGAGCACGGTGCAATTTGATAAGTTGTTGATGGTAGCGGTGAGCATTAACAGTTTCATCAGATTTTAATAGTAGTAGATGACATCCTCCTGATCCCACCAAACACACAGCATCGTCTTCCGTCCGAAGCGATTTGATCTTGAGGAAGATGTTGATGGTTGGGCGGGATCAATCCAAGATTTCTTGCGTTTAGGATTCTGAAAATAGATCCACTTTTCATCGCCTGTCACAATCCGATGCAGGAATGACTTTCTTTTTTGTCTGGCAAGCAGGATTTAGCATGTGTTTGGCGTCGCTCCATCTGTCTATCGTTCAGTTCATGCGGCACCCATTTTCCGATCTTTTGAACCTTCCCCATGGCATGTAGCCGCATGGAAGTAGCTGCTTGAGAAACACCCAATTGCTCGGCAAGCATTTTTTGCGATTGGGTATCGTCCTCGTCCAAAAGAGCCTGCAATTGACAGTCCTCAACCTTCCTGAGCCGATTTTCACGCTTCTTGTCATTCAGGTCAAATTGTCGTCATTGAACCGGCGAAACCAATCTCTGCACGTTGTTTCCGACAAAGCATTGTCGCCATAGACCTCCATAAGCATTCGATGCGATTTGGCAGCCGATTTCTTCAAATTGAAAAAAAAGCAAAGCATGCTTCCCGCATATGCTTTTTTTTAACAAAAAACTAAACATGATTACGAAAGAAAAAAATGTATGTTGTTGTATGAAATTGCTGATGATGTGCACTGGTTAATGTTGATAGATATCAAACACATAAAAAAAATATGTTGTCTGCCCAGGGTAGCTTTGTACGCTCACTAATGCCACCTATGAGCAAACAGCGGATTTAGCTTATACACCTTATATTGTCATTATTAAAATAATTATCTGTCTTCATTTCAAGTAATTTTCTATACAATCTTTTTCTCTCCATTATATGCAATCTATCCAACAATGGATTGAGAATGGAAGAAGTCATTATAAATATTGTATGATAATTCTCTCTTAATATGCTTAGTGATATTGTGAATTTTATATTTTAACGCTCTATGTTGATTATAAGCATCTGAGATTTCGAAATTAATTAAATTAATTATTAGCCTGTTAAACTTATTATTCGTTTTAAATCTATGACTATGAAGTTTTAGTTTAGAAACTTGATTAATACATAAATGTTACGGATGTAAAATCCCGTGCTTCACAATTACGTAAGAATTCAATTCGTAGAATACATACTACACGCTCTCTATTAAGATTAATCCATATTTTCAACAATTTCGTTATATATACATTAAATTAATAAAATTAAGAAATAAATGAAAATGTAAATATGAATAATGCTCGTAACGCATATTTCAGACTATGCCAAATAACAATTGAAATTAAACAAGGGTCTAAAGATTAAATCCATAAAGGAATATAAAGCCACTGAGAGGGAGAGAGAAAT
>NW_012130100.1:562492-564852 GCF_000143395.1 Atta cephalotes | reverse complement strand
GAGAGAGAGAGAGAGAAATGGTTTATTATATAAATCTATCGAGTGTCAACTTTCCGTCAGAAGTCCAAGGACTGTTACAATTAGGAGAGAATTTTTGTTCCCTTCTTGCAATGTCAAGTCGATCACTATCAAATATATTAATCATATAGATAATAATCTATTAAAATTGAAAAGTAACAATAAAACTTCGTTTAAAAATAAATTTTTTCCCTTACTGTCAAGTACTGCACTACAAATATAATTTGAGAACTAAAGAAGATGACTTCATTTTATCTTCTCTTTCTACTACAAAATAATTTTTAAATAATAATTCACAAATAATACTAACGCGTGCAGACAAGGATAACACTATTGTCGCTTGATAAAATAAAATATGTTAATAAAATGGAATTATTATTACAAAACACTAATACTTACACAATTTTAAATCGTAATCCAATCAATAAATTATTATATATATATAGGTAAATTACAGAAAATGTTAATAACATAGAAACAACAAAGTTTTATATCTGATTTTACATATAATTTTATGAATCCAATATTACTGAGAGCATATGCGGGCATATGCGACAAAAATTCACAAACTTGGCAATCCATTATGTATCATAATATCTTCCACAGGTAGTCCGTTACACAATCTCGCTTTCTTTTTACATAGCATTTTATATCATTGTCTTGAAAAACTTTTTGGTTATATTAAAAACAGCTTTCAAGTACAAGATTTAACTCATACCGCAAGATCAGATACTTGGTGTGGTATTCACTTGATGTGATATTATTTTTCACTAATGTACCGGTAGACTTAGCTATTAAGCGCATTGAATAATGTTGAATGAATGTAGATAGTAATATCTCTTTGCATAAAATGGAAATTCATGAAAGTAATTAACTTTGTGCTCCAATCTACATCTTTTACCTTCAACGAAAAATTCTATAAACAATCGTATGGTGTTCGTATGGGTCTCCACTTTTCTCGATAGTAGTGGATCTTGTTATGCAGGATCCAGAGAAAACTGCACTTGAGAGTTTATCATTGAGTTTCCATATAGTACGTTGATGATATTGCACTGTCAATACATGAAGAAAATATTGATAATTTATTAAGTATATTTAATAATTATCATTCTCGATTAAAGATCTTCTACTATGGAGAGAGACGGAAATAGTTTGAATTTTTTGGATGTAAAGAATAAAGAAGGATTCCTATTTGATATTCGATTGGTATCACAAACATTTGTTCTCCGCACGATATCTAAACTATTTTTCGTGTCATCCGAGATGCCATAAAATGGGGAAAATTGTGATTTTTGATAGATAAGATGTTATTATCACATTCAACTTTTCATGAGAAGAATTTTAAGTTCATTATTAACATTATCTTACTTACTAACGATTACCCTTTAAAACACAAAAAAGATCATCCGTAGCCAACAATCGATACAAAGTTATTTTATTGCATGATAATGCTCGATTACATGTTGCGAAAAGCGTGAAGCAGACACTTTTACAACTTAAGTGAAAGTTCCCGCATCCAGTATACTCTCCAAACTTGGCACTGTCGGATTACCATCTCTTCTGATCGATGCACTTACGGACATACACTTCTCCAGTTACAAAGAAGTCCAAAAATGAATGGATGAATGGATTGCCTCTAAAGACATACCGTGTTCTACCGTGGGATTGCCCTATTGCCGGACAGATTGGAAAAAGTAATAGAAAATGGAGGAAATTATTTATTTAATTAAAGTATTAATTTATCTTCCCTTCGAAACAAATCAATTTTCGAGACGAAAAGACGACAGGAATTAAGTTCACTATCTAATAACTGTCTATCAAATTATTTATATAATTAATAATTGTCCATAAATGTCCCCATTTTATGGCATCTCGGATGAGTATATATTCTAAGATAGAATTCTTACATAATTGTAAAACACGGGGTTTACATCCGCAACATCTATGTATTAAATTTCTGAACTAAAATTTCATAATCATAGATTTAAAATGATCGCGAATAATAAGTTAAAAAAGCTAATAATTAATTTAATTAACCTCGAAATCTTAGATGCTTTTAATCAATATAGACCGTTAAAATATAAAGTTCACAATAGCATATTAAGAGAGAATTATTGTATCATACAATATTTATAGTGATTTTTTCCATTTTCAATATTATTCGTTTGAATAGATTATATATAATGAAGAGAAAAAGATTGTACAGAGAATTACTTTATCTAGAAATGAATATAGATAATTATTTTAATAATGAAATACAATATAAAATATTTTTGCACCATTAATAAAAATAACGTTGATATATATATATATATATATATATATATATATAAATTAATTTA
>NW_012130100.1:556603-561807 GCF_000143395.1 Atta cephalotes | reverse complement strand
ATACAATTCATATTACAAATCCTCGTTTTCGGCACATTTAAACCATTTTTCGTATCATCCGATGCCATAAAATGAGGACAATTATGAATTTGATAGACAAGATGTTATTATCACATTCATGACTTTTCATGACAAAAACTTTAAATTCATTATTAACATAATTAGTTTCTTACTTACTAAGAGTTACTCTTTAAAATTGATTTTTGAAATCATTAAAATTGAATCATTAAAAAAAGGCTACATACCAAATTTGAACAATTTAAAAAGAACATACAACGAAAAAAAATTGACAATTTAATTACATACTTTATTGTACATGCCTTCAATAGCAGAGAAATTCAAAAGATTTTTGAAAAATAACAGAGTGGTTCGTTTGGCGTAGGAATTTATAAATACAAACATTATCTCGATGCCAAATCCAGTGTAGAGAAATATTTGGCAAATATTTCCTAACTGATCTAAAATGTCAATTATGTTTGGTAAAGGAAATGAGTCGTCTGTGGTTAATTCGTTAAATTTTCTGAAATTTACACTACTCAGATTTGTTGCTTTCTTGAAGCGTCGCTCTTTTTTAGAACGACCAGTAGTGGCGTGTTCCACTGACTTGCGTTAGGACGAATAATATCATCCTGTAGCATTTTCCTTATTGATTCACTTCTTTCTTATGTTTTTCTGGCAACCGATAAAGTCGCACATTTACGGATACACTATCGATGCGCGTATTAATTTCATGCGCTACCACTGTTGTGTGCGTTAATATATCTCCTTCTATGTGGAAAATGTCATTGAAGCCCTCGCATATTTACTCGATGATTCTCTTTTCTTCTTCATTTAGATCGGTTCTTATCTGCATTGGTACACGCTCGTGCCGTGGTAGTTGTGCCACTTTCGTTATATCTTTTGTAGTGTGTACTTTTCTCGCCCGTAAATCTTCTATTATTACGTAATTATTTCGACGCTTTCTCCTGTAATATTTAACATGCTTATTGAGCACGTATATTCGTCGGATGCTACTAGACAATTTCCGATAAATATTCCTAATCTAATTTCCTCTGATTTAACTATTCCACACAATTTTTATCTGTGACCGCTCGCACTATCATTTCGCTGCGAGAGATCAGCGTTATTTTCCTGTACAGGTGAAGTTTCAAAGTTATTCCCGTCAATTTGCAAATATAATAGTTTTTCTGGTCGCTTTTAATTTTGTGCTTTTGTGCTTTTGTAGGAAATCCATTCCGAGAATTCCTTCGTAATCGACAAGAAAATCATTTCTCACGACATACATGGTAGCGTTTTGTTTAACAGCCAGAACATTTATAATGTGTCGCTTAGAAAAATATCTTGATCTTCTTTGTCCGCGTTATAGTATATTTTTGGGTGGGCACGGGGTGGCAGTTTACGAGTAGCCCACGTGCTTTCCCCTCGCGCCAACGAAAATTCCCCCCACGCCTACGAGAACCCCTTACCACACTACTTACATTTCCATTTTGAATTACATTTTCATTTTCTTATATTACATTTCTATTTTGTATTACATTTTTATTTTATATTACATTTTCATTACAATTTTCGAAGTCATATTGTATCATTTTGTCTATATCATTTTCAGTTAAGTTAAAAAAATTATATATTTTCTTAATCTATTTAAAATATACAAAAGAAAAATTAAAGATATAAATTTGTCTTTTTTGGCAGTTCGATAATAATAATAGGAGCTGTAACATCATTTAGTAATATTAAGTTTCCTGCAAATAATTTCTCAATATCATTATATAAGGTTATAAAACGACTATAAAACAAAATATGTCACACAGTATATACGTGCAATAAATTATTGTAAAACAATTTTTTTCTTTATATGTTATATCCTTCCGGAAAACTATCCAGCACATTTGATAAGCCTTGAATATAATCATGACCAACTATGCCTAAGATTCTTTTAAATCAGTCAAAGTTATTTGAACTGGATTATTTCCAGTGGCTGCCTTTCCTTTTCTTAATTTCTGGGATACTTTTGATTTATAACTTGCCATGTCTGTGCAAAAAATTAAAATATTATTGAATGAAATATAAAAGTACTATTTATATAAATACTTAGTCTTCCAGGATTTTACATCCTTTGCTTTTTCCTGTGGAACTAATGAATTTAAATCAGTTGCTAACTTTTGCCATTGTTTATCTAAATCGTCATGCACATTCGTAGATGTAAATTTTCCTAAAGCAACTTCTAGATGTTTTTTTATGTAACTTACTAGACTCCACAGCCTCAATTTGTTGCATGAAGTCCCTTCCTTTGCGAATTCTTTCCTTTTTTCTGAGAAAACATTAATTATTTGTATTGTATATGTACATATATGCATAAAAGGCACATACATATAATATGTTGTGCCACTGGTTCACGGCACGGTTCCTCTGATCTACAGAAGATTTTAAAAGAAACAGCTAATTTTAAAAATATATTTAGCAGTTTTACACCAGTGGTTTTTTTATTACAACTCCACTTAGCACTATTCGCATCGCGGTAAATACTGCTACAATTTTTAAGCGACGGGCAAAGTAACGCGACAAGTTTCTTTCAAATTTCTAACCGATGATTGCATTTGCATTTATATATCTTGATTTTCGCGACAGCCTTAGCCCTTCCGCGTTGGCCCGTCAGCATTCTGCTTATTCGACGAGGCCAGCTTTGCGCAAACATCTTGCGTCCGTGATTCTACTGTTCAGGGTCTTTTTTTATATTAATTATATTTAATAAATTCGTTTCGGCAATACTTTGATTTAATTTTTGGTTGTTGATGTTTCTAGCACGTTCTTGGCTCAATTGTTATTTGTTGCAATTAGCACTCATGACATTCCTCTCCTCTTAAAAAAAGGAAATGAGGTTATGAGTTTCCTTAACTCGCTCTGTTACAATATAAAAATTTTCCCGATTTATAGTTTTTTCTTATAATCGTTTCTTTATATTATAATATGATTTATATTTATAATATATATTAAACATGATGTCACTACGCCTTTTTATTTCTGCGTCTTCCCGCCTTTGTCTCCGCTTATTGACTACATATAGCGTAATACATATAATATTAATTATAATTAAAATAGCAGTACTATGAGATACATTATATATTTACTATTGAATACATGATTGTTACACTTTCCTAAATATTCCTCGATATCTCTTATGTTTAAACTTAATTTAATTTAGTTAGTTTCTTAAAATCTTTAATTAATTGTTTAAGGGGAGTACGCTTTGGGAGATTTTAATATCCTTTTCGGAATTGTATGTTAAGTTATATTCAGATAGATATACTTTAATATACTTTGAGATGATGGTGTTCGTAATGTTAAGTCCGGTGTAGATAATTTACAATCTCCGTTTAATTTAATTCTACTCGTTTCCTTAATTTCTATTTCACTTTCAAAATTATTACAAACAATCAAAATTTTTTTATTTTCCTTGATGGAATATAATCACGTTTAAGTATCCGTTAGCGTAAATCATGGGGTGGTGCTAAATAAGACGTGTCCATTTTCGCAATTTTGGAATTGTTCTGACGCGTTTATAAATATTAGTACTTTGCATGGCACCTCGGATTTAACGTAATATATTGGAAATGTTTGCTCGCAAGTGTACATCGTGGTATCTCGCATGCAAATATCTAAGTCACTTTCATATAGAAACGATTATTCTCGTTATTCTCTAGCGTTATTAATGGATGATTAATCTTCACGAAAGTAAATACATTCGAGTATAAGAAAGAAGAAGAGATATATTGCACGTATTATTTTGTACGTGGGATACGCAATTATTGGAAACTTGAGCGTAGTAAATATATAAGGATTAGAATAGAATGCGTTAATTGATATGTATTTTTGGATAATATTCCAATTTTCTGACTTTATTTGAAATGAAAAATGCAACCCTTTCGTTAACTGTGACGCAACTTCCCGCAAATCTATTATTATTAACGGTAGCAAATGAGTGGGTATTGACCCTTCCTTCGAGTACACTAAATAACATTTTCCCTACATCCACTGTCAAATCTGTCATGGCAGTAAGTACTTGTAAATGTTCATCTAAATCTCTTCTCGTTGGGTATATATGTCTAATTGTATTTCCATTTTCTTCGTAACATTAAACAATAAATTATAGGCCATTGCCTTTTCGAGACTATTGATATATCCAATAGTCGCATTTAATATTTTTAATTGATGCATCACTACATGCTGTAATACCTGTTGATTATCTTGTAATATTTTTCTTATTTTTTATTAATTCATCTCTTCTTTATGGCAACCGATATGGTCACACATTTACTGGTGCACATTTATCAGTGCGCGCATTAATTTCATGCACTACCGCTGTTGTGTGCGTTAATATATCTCCTTCTAAATGAAAATGTCATTCAAGCCCTCGCATACTTGATGATTTTTCTTTCTTCTTTATTTAAATGCTCGGTTCTTATTTGCCTTCGTACACACTTGTGCCGCTTTCGTTACCTCTCTTTTGTAGTGTGTACGTTCTCTCGGTTACTCGCTTGTAACTCTTCTATTGTTACGAGCGGCGTAATTATTTCGACGTTTTCTGCTGTATTTAATGCTTATTGGGCATGTATATCCGTCGGGTGCTACTAAGCAATTTCCGATAAATATTCCTGATTTAATTTCCTCTAATTTAACTATTCCCACACAATTTTTATCTGTGACCGCTCGCTCTATCGTTTTACTGGGCGGGGGGAGGAGGGGAGGGGATCAGCGTTATTTTAAGTTATCCCGTCAATTTACAAATAATTTTTCTGATCGCTTTTAATTTTGTGCTTTTATAGGAAATCCATTTCGAAGATTCCTTCGTAGTTGACAGAAAAAAATCATCTCTCATGACGTGCATAGTATTAGGTGTACAACTTTGCTTCCGCCGTTTTTTTTTCGAAATTCGAGGCTTTATTGTAAAAAACTGGTTATACATTTATGATTCAAAATATTGTCCATCGCTGGCCATTACTTTCTTCCATCTTTCAGGTAGCGTACGAATCCCGCGTCGAAAAAACTGATCATCTGTTGAGGCTATCCACGAATCGATCCAATTTTTTACTTCTTCATAAGACCGGAAATGCTGGTCAGCCAGGCCGTGTGCCATTGATCAAAACAAGTGATAGTCAGAGGGAGCAACGTCTGGAGAATACGGCGAGGGGGGGGGGGTAGAC
>NW_012130100.1:551014-556583 GCF_000143395.1 Atta cephalotes | reverse complement strand
ATAGCGGCCTCACCATAAGTATTTGAGAGCATTCGATGAGCCTCAGCCGCAGATTTCTTCATATTGAAGCAAAAAATTAAAACCTCCCGCAAAGATCCCGATGAGAATTTGGCTCATAAACTGACATTTTCAATCGAGAATAACTTTATGATGCAGATATAAATCGACTAATGTTTCTATGGGGTTATGTTGACAGATGCCCAAGTTTATTGTATGACGTCTATGATCTATTTATTTCGACCATCACTTACCACTAAAGTCATCTATAGGAAAACGGCGGAAGCAAAGTTGTATACCTAATATTTTTTCGTTTCTCAATGATTCGTATAGCTCCATAGCTAGAGTATCCACATGCCATCCATATGTGTAAGCGCTTTCGCCTAGCTTTTGTTTTAAAGCGTTAAACTCTAATTGTAGGTATGATGTTCCACGTTTTTCCAAGTAATTGGCTTCTATCTCTTGTCGTAATTATTCGAAATCTGTTATGCTTTTCTAATTTGAAAGTCTAATAGGAGTTTCCCTTTCGTATTTAATTTTTCCCAATTTCGTATTTAATATCTTTTCTAATAAGGCTGATTTTTTCGCGAAATTGATCTTCTTGCATAGGTATTAGCGCTTATGAATTTCTGCATCTTCTGACGTGAATGTCCGTCTATTTCCAATATCCGTGCATCTTTTAGTCTTAAATATCTTACGGGTCGATTTCTTGCTTTCTATATGTCATTTTGCGTCCGTCCATATGTGACATTAAGCGCTCGTCGCCAGTCGGAAGTTTTTACAATCGTAGGTTGCAATTTCCATTCTGCTCATTCTATCTTGCAATCTCGTAATTGCTTCCATCCAATATTTTCTCTACTTTGAATTGGTGCTTCGCACATGCGTTCTTCTATAGTATTTCTGAGACGACTAATCTCTGCTTCTGTTTCCGCGTTCACTACCGGCTGTTATTCGCGATCTCATCATTTTCGTGCGAGGTTGACGGTTGATGCGTCGCCATTTTTCCTGGTATCGAATTAGCGCTTGCATTTTCAAATAAATTACTTTTGTATGAAATTAATGAAAGTTCTCGTTGTTCTCCCATAATAAATTGTGGTCTAAATCCACGAATAGCAATACACGCTCCAACAATATTCGGAAATCCGAATCAGATTGCTATCGCGGTTCCGACACACGGCGCACGTCATCGCGTATGTCTCGCACGACTTCTTCGACAATACACACAGGGTTTAATTGGCTAATTTTAGGATTAGTACAGGCTTTGTATATTTGAGAATCAGAGCATTACGCCTGTCGCGATTGTTTTCGCTTCCGGACATTTATCCATTTGCAATGGTTGCGTAAAGATTTTCGGACTTACATTAATGCGGTTAATCGCATATTACTTATCCACTGTTCGTTGTCTGACGTATACTTACTGTGTTATCGTGTGGCCGCGCCTCTCGGATTACGTTGTTATCTGCGTCCTGGTCGTCGGCTGCTATACTGGGTGTTCGCTTTAAACGGGGATCTGATTCCCACTTTCCGTCTTGGACTGCTTCTTTGCCTATTTTAACTGATGCACTTTTTTTATAAGCTGTTGCTGCTATCGTGGTCTCCCAGATCTTAGGTCAGATGTATGGATTTTGATTGCTGCCATCAAATTGTTGTGCCGCTGATTCATGGCATGGTTCGCGGATCCACAAAAGAATTCGAGAGATGATAAGGAACAGCTTTGTAGTTTGAGTAGAAATATATTTAGCAGTTTTACACATATCACCAGTGATTTTTTATTACAATTTTACTTAGCACTAAGCAAAGTAACACAGCAAATTTTTTCAAATTGATGATCACATTCGCGGTCGTACTTATATATCTTAATTTCCGCAACAGCCTTAACTCTTCCGCATTGACCCGTCAGCATTCCGCTTATTCGACGAAACCAGCTTTGCGCAAACGTCTAGCGTCCGTGTTTCTATTATTTATACTCAGGGTTTTCTTTTATTAATTATATTTAATAAATTCATTTCGGCAATCACACATCTCGATTTAACTTTTGATTGTTGATATTTTCTTGCATGTTCTTCGCGCAAGAGCAATTAGCATTCATGACAATAGATTCAAACATCGATCTTTTTGTAAAAATATTTGATACACTAGGTCTTTTGCTAAGACCGCGCTTTGGCCTAACGATATCAGTCTCGCTATTGCCATCTATCGATAATACAAGAATTGATCAGTCCTTTATTCATTCACGACAAGGCTCACTAGCTCATGATACGTATGAGGAATACAGCAAGACAAGCAGGCCGTCCAAAACTTCCCTTAGCCATGGTAGAGTAGAAATAAAAAGTCCACCCCAGAGCCGCAGAAATACAGAAAATTCAAGACATAGAATAGGAAATCAAGTAAAAAGAGCACTAGATAACGGTTCTGAAAAAGAAGCTCGCACAGGACAGCAACCAGCAGAAAGATAATCTTAATGATAAAACGACAAACAACGTTCTATCGTGCATGTATATTCACGAGAGAGAGAGGAAGAGGGAGGAGGGAGAAACGGAGAGGGAAATGAAGGGATGGAGGAAAAGAGGGAGAGCAGGGAAAGGGGAAGAGAATATTAGTTAAAAAGGATAAATCAGGAGAGTTAGAAAAGGCAGTATTAGGAAAACCGGCGTGAGGAGAGGGACAATAAATTGAGAGCGATGATCAGCGAAAATGAGGAGGAGGGATGAAAGGAGATATGAGAGGTGGAGAAAACAGAAGATGAGAGGAAATAAAGAAAGAAGAGAATTAAGATGATCAAGAGAGAATTTGAGGAACGAGTTAGTAGTTTTGGATTTTGCAAAACCCAGTGATCTAAGTTCAGCCCAAAAGCGAGCAGAATTGGTGATAGAACTTCGATTAAGTAAGTATTTAATCTTGGTCTCATCAATATGGCATTTTATTTCGTTGCACAAAGAGCAGATATCTCGGCGCATGAAAGAAGGGTGAGACCGATACGGTCTCCTTGCCTCATCCCACGCGCGCATCGAAGTCCTAATCGACTTGTTAAGCCAGGATACAGGCTCTCTCTTGGCTCTAAATGAGAGATGTGAAGGATAGGTAGAGATCAAAAGATATTTTTTTATCGAGAGTGGAAGCGTGGTAAAGGACTGACCAGTCATGAGAATGAAGAGAATGTTGGGAAAGCTCGATATTAAAGCTGGAGTAATCTCTGATCTGAACAATGCGTGGAGGTATATGATGCACTAAAAGATCTAAAGTTATTTTAATCAGATCGCGCATGGATAAGAAAGAAAATGATTATTGGTTATGAGATGCAAGTAAAGCTCGATCGTTAATGAATCAATGATCAATCCGTGTGTAAGAGGTAGAGTAAGATGATGCCAAAAGAAACGAGGTAGAAATGATTACTAGAACAGAAGTCTAGTAAAGAGTCAGCATCGAAAGTGGAAAGATTCAAATCGATATTGAAATTATCAATAATAACAAGAAAAGAATGAAGTCTTTCAAAGTCAGCCTGAAACAGAAAAAAGTACCCAGTTTTAGGATGGCGATAAACTGCCAAGTAGGAAAGGTCGATTTGGAGATCGAAATATCTAACAACATGTACTCGGGCTGTGCACTATAGGGTCCAAGCGAAGAGAAGAGGATTTTAGCCCCAATAGCATTACGCACATAAAAACTAATATTTTCTTTCCCCTTTCCTGTCCTATCGAGTCTGATAAGTTTGAAGGTAGGTTAACAAAATTTTTGAAAATGTGAGGTTTCAACTATGTTTCAGATAGAACTTCTGATGAGATGAAATGTGTTAGAAATGTTTGAAGAAAATAGTCCCGGAATTTGATGAAGTGGGAGAGCAAAGACTGGTTAATGTGGCATAGGCGTAGGGAACTATTGCACGCGAAGGCTGCCGCAGAGGCAGCGTCAGTCTTTCCGACGAGTTTTGAGAATTGCATCAAATCTAGCGACGTAAGGCACAGGAGAATAAGACTTGAGTAAGCGTGAAACGGCGATGTTAATAGCTAATGGCATGAGAAGGCGCGCGAGAAGGATGTCCATTACGCGCAGAACACAAAGAAATCGCAGCACAGGTGAGCCCTGCAGAAGCAATATCCCTGTATGTTGAAAGGTGATGAATTCTACAGGCTGAGTAGGCTAAGCAAGATCTGATTGAGAAGGACCAACAGTGATGGCCATGAAATGGTCACGATAACGAATCCATATCGGTAAAGTGAATGGCACTTTACAAACATAGAGCAATTCCGGATATGGTACAGGAAGCCGTTTTTGATCACTCTCGCTTTATGAAAGATGAACAATAGTAGTCTCTCATTCATATCAATCTTTGAGTCAATCAATGAGTCGGAGATTTTGGATCTGTTGAGCAGTCCCTTAGCTCTTTTTCCGTCAAATCATCGATTGCGGATGTAGCAAGAAGATAGAGACGATTAGTAGGCAATCACCTCGTGCGAAAGTACGATAATATCGTCCGGTGAAAATTTAATATTTAATACGAGAACAATATCAGTCGTGATAGTCCTGGGAACCTCAAAAGGATTTTCCTTGACTTCGAATAGAATAAACTCAGAATTAAGTTTTATTCGCTTCAAGACCTCAAACCGAAACTCTATCTAATTCTAACCGAATACGCGCCTCGTGCACTCCGATCGTCAGAAGCAGAAGACAATCCCTCAAGGGCGCTAATTTGTTGATCGAATTTGACTTGATCGTCCTTAAGTTCTTGCATGGTAGATACAAGCGAATCTTTTTTTACAGTGAGATTTTTCAAGAGGGAAGTAAAGTGCTGCACGCTGATCTCATGAACGGATAGTTATGATTTAATAGACGTCAAATTCTTCAGCTGTATTTCGATGTTAGTGACTTTATCTAAGAGTAAAGAAATAAGGCCTTTAAGAGGCCTCTTTTGGAAAGAAGATAGTATTTTCTGCAAACGCGAAAGAGGCGACAGATGATTGTTTGGAAGGCTTCTGATTACGGCAAAGCAGGGATGTAAGGGGGAAGCCAGATTGTGGGCGGCAGAGAAATCAGAACTAATAAGTGCTACGATGTTTTCTTCGTGAAAAACATGCACCGCTTTACAGTCAAAGCGCAGTGCACTCGCAGTGTCAATGAATCTCTTACAGTGAATACATGTAAGCGTTATCGCGAAAGTATAAAGACAAAAATAATGACAGTAGAGCAGTGAGATAGCACGCCGGTTAATTTAGCAACAGGCTCACGGACTATCCACAAAGCTAAAGTGGCTTATTCGTCGAAGGTACAAAATAATTGATCTCAGATATAAATATATTCGATGTATGGCGCATGGAATGACTATGGTCATCAATTACCTAATATTCTGAGAAGATTCCAAGAAACAAAATTTCATATAACTGAATTATGCCGTAGAACATTAGAAATAACACCCACAAAAAAATGAGCAACGTCAATCAAAAGATAGCTCTTGACAATGATCTAGAAAAAGAAGGTGGTACCGCATGGCAGCAAGCAGCAGTAAAAGGCTTAAAAAGCGAAGTGATAAAAAAAGAGAAAGAGAGAGAGAGAGAGAGAGAGGAGGGAGAGAGAGAGA
>NW_012130100.1:536613-550269 GCF_000143395.1 Atta cephalotes | reverse complement strand
CGAAGTAGATAAAAAAGAAGAAAGAGAGAGAGAGAGAGAGAGAGAGGGGGAAGAGGAAGGAAGAGAGAAAGTAACATACTACTAAAATGAATGAAAGAGAGAAAGGCAAATAATTGGAAAAAAATGCAATGGATGAAAGGAAGAAATAGCAAACATGGTGAACCTCGCGTCTCTCCTTCCCCACAGACTTTTTGCCTACCGATGCATTTCCTCTTCCTTTGCTCTTCGAATCTCAGAATACGTGCTTTGTAGAACTCCTAGGTCAGTCATCAGAGCTAAAAATGGCAGCAAAAAAGGAAGAAATTATAATAAACAGGTGATTTCTTGTTTTAATCGACAGTTTAAGATATAAAAAGACAAAATTTAAAAGTGTTACAACGTTAAGGGAGGCACTTGGAAGTAATTTAGCAATAAAGCTTTTTTTTATTTTTCGATAAAATGAGAAGAGATAACGAAAATGACAATAGAACTTTTTATTGCTGCTAAAATTTTCTATAAAATAAATACCTAACGAGCTTTGTATTATGAACAGAACCGAAGATACAACGTTTGAAGATGAATGAAATTTCTTGAACAAACGACAAAGATGAACATTTTGTCAGTTATTGCCTTCTATGTCGTTTTGAATGTATCAGAGAATAAAAAGTAACATAAGATAATTAATTTAAAATAGACATCTTACTAAAAAAATGAGCCTAAGTTTAATTCAATATTATTAGTACTTCTAGAAATATCGAGCTCCAAGTTAAGCATTTTTTTGACAAATTCATCTTTTTTCAAATATTGTCATTTGAAGTGTTTTTTTTTGTTTCGTATTGGATTGAGTAAAATATAATTTCATATTTTTAGGTGAAATTCAAAGACAATTCATATTAAAAATTACCTTTAATGAACGATATATCGTTTTGTTCCATAATCTTTCATCATCTTTCAGGCAATTTGAAAGTTCCGTCTTCCCAGAATTTACTAGTTTTCTGAGCGGAAAATTCCTCAAGGTTCTTCTTGCATGCCTCCAAAGAAGTAAATTTTTTCCATTAAAAAAATTCTGCAGAGATCTGAATAGATGGTAATCTGATAGTGCCAGGTCAGGTGAATACCGAGGAGAAGGTAAGATATTCCAGCCAAGCTGCAGTAATTTTTGCCGGATTGCTAAAGAAGTCTAGCGTTATCTTGATAGAGTATAATATTACATCCAAGTTCCGGACATATGAGTGGATTAGTTTAAAGAAAGAGAAAATAAGAAGGATGAAGAATGTTAGAGCAGATATTTTATCTCGCATCCGCGTGGAAGATGAGTTGAATATACCTTTTATCTTATTTTCCGGAATATGAGTTTGAAGGGACGCTATAACAACTGTTTCTGACGAACAATACAAACATCGATTTTTGAGTTAAGGAATTTATGGTAATTCTTATAATTCGGGACCAGACCACATACGATATTTCGAAAGCGGTGGGAGTAAGTACAAGATCTTATGGTTCTATAATAATTTGAAATTGATGCAATCATATTAACAATAATTCTAATTTATTATTGAATAAAAAAATATTTAATATTACAATATATTAAGGCAGTTGTAGCTATATTTGTAACTATTATCATTTTAACGTATTATAAGAATTTGTACTCTTATAATATGATCAAAATTTTGTACTCTTGAATAATGTTGTATTTTTAATTTATCTTATTTATTTCTATAAACTAATTACTATGAGCTATTTACCAAAGAGTTGTATATTATGAAACGCGATTGGTTAGGTTGTGATCATTAATCGCAAACTTATTAATTAGTAAACAAGAGACAAGTATACATGTTTTTGCCAGAGTTAAACTTAACCATAACTTAACTTAATAAAGGAAGCGTGAATCTGCAGTATTTTTTTTTTGGTCAGAAGGAGAAAATGCTTTTTACGTATTATAGGGAGTGGCAAGCTATTCCGCCAGACTCGATCTCATACAAAGATAATAATTATGTGAACTCATATCAGCTAAAAATCTTAATTTTTGTTCGTCATTGACTTTTTCTCCTGTGGGATCGCCGCGAAGAATTACTTTACGAGTGTGGCCGTAGCTGTTCTTCTCTTTTCACCTATTCACTTTTTTTGAAGGGGAAGCTTTTTGCTGCCACTAATCTCTTCCTCTTCTGCTCCTCTTCCTCTTCTGCTCGTCATAGCTTCCTCAATATCGTTGTAGCGAAGATTACTGTTACTGACGGCATTCCAGCTTTCTTTCGAGGTCAGCATGAATTGTACCAGATTCTCAGCCACTTTCTTGGAACTCCCCTAGTGTTTTAGCCAGCTTCTCTCGCTTCGTTGAAAAGCGCGAGCACTAAAAAAGTGCTCGGCATCTTTTGACACTTCACACCCGTTTGGGCAAGTAGGTCTTCGTGTCCAAGTCTGTGAAGATATGCTCTAAAACAATCGTGTGAACCCGAGAATTCCTGAGTCAAATAGAAGTTGATTTCCCCGTGATTGCGGTTTACCCATCAATCTATAGGAATTAGACGATGTGTTCATCCCCTTTCATGGATGCATCCCACTCTACCAGTGTAACCAGCTTTCTAATCTTATTCTCTGCTTTTCTCGAAGCTTTTTCCGGTGGCATGATTCTCTTCACGTATAGTATTTTTCACTCTTCAGCAAGAATATGAATAAGGATCATCCCAGCTGTTTCACACACACACAGCATCTTCCTACACTGTGCGAAATATGCTGGAGACCCTGAAGGTACTGAGCCGATAAATCCTTGCTGCTTTTCTTTTGGTACTCCTCGGTCTTCGAAACAAAATCAAGCAATATTTCTTGGATCCTCTCTTCCATCGTTTGCCAGCTGTGGTTTCTCTTGTCTTGTAAACCACTCGATCGATCGCCTCTAATGTTGATTTGGATTTTCTAAAGCTATCCACTAGGGAATTTCCAATAGCTTCAATCCGGTCATGGGTAATCCGCTCCAGGATTTTCCTGTTATATCTAATATTCACAGAGAGAGATAGAAGAGATCGTCTGATAATTTATTGCTCTCAGGCAAAAGTTGCTACCACTTCCAATGCTTAGGAAAGATTCCCTCACTGAGGCATGCATTGTACATGTCCATAAACATTTCAGGTGCTTCGTGGTTTTAGCAGTTTTAATGGCAACATTCAGAATATTGTCCATTCCTGGCGCCTTCTTGTTTCCCACCTTCTTAGCCTGGAGCAATTCCTCATTTGTGATAGAAGATGATCTCCTCTTCTTTATTGTTGATCTGATACTTGAAACAGTGTTTCCACTATCTCTCTGAGTTTATCAGGGTAGGCTGCTGTTTTGATCAGTTTTTCAGCCATGTTATGATCATCTTATATGGCCTGCTCCTTGGGTCTTCCTCAACTTCATCTAGCAAGTCCGCCGCTTGCTCTGCTTAATTACCTTAGTGAGTCTGGCGCGAGCTTCTCTGTATTTCTCCTCCAGTTTTAAATGTGATGGTTTGCCTCTGGACCAGCCGCTTGGTGAAATTGCTTTTCTTTTTTCCGAGTTTTAGCTATTGCATCATTTCATCACTACACCGGAATATGTGGATTTTCATTTCTTCTTCTAGGCATGGTAATGTCACAAGTTTCGGCCACTCTACGCATCACTTCGTTGACTTTATTCTCGCGGAATGTTTTCTGAGATCCTCTTTCTCCATGGCCAGGTAGAACATATCCTCAAACATACTTGCTTTTCAGCCTCTGGCTCTCTTGATTTTCCTTTCAAAGGTCGATCAGCTCTCTGTCGTCTCGCAACCATCCACATGATGACACGATGATCATTGTGCATCATCTGCCAATGAATATCGCTCTTTGAAAGGCCATCATTAACAAAGGTGAAATCTGTGGTAGACGTTGCTCCTCCTCTGACGAATGTTGATATTTTGGCATCATTCAGAAAAGTTAGATTCAGTATGAACAATATTTCCAGGAGTGCTTAACTCTCTCTTGTCCATTACTTTACTTCTTCAGTCCATAGCATTGAAATCGCCTGCCACTATACACTTCTATCCTTGGCGTTGTTGACTAGTCGATAGATCAAAATGTTACATTAAGTGCGACAATGATGGCCACAAAGTGGAGAAGTGCACTCTAGAAGCCCACTGCGTCCTAAGCAGTGGAAAGAAGAGCCTGGAAGCCAGCAAGCACATTGCTGGAAGCAGCAAATGTGCCACTTACAAAAAATAGATTTTTCTGTTCTTACTCTGTTTGGGCTAGTTATAGTTTCAGTGGTTCTTTCTCTAATGCATCTTTCTTCCTCGCCTTCTTCCGAGTCTCCTGAAGACGAGAATCTCCTTCCTCTTATTTTCTTTTGCTGGGCCTTAGGATAACAGGATATTTATTCAAGGACCTATCGGCTTTTGGCAACGTCTGTGATTTTGTCTGCTATAATACACATTTCTCCGAGTATATCTTCTCTTCCATTTTCATGAGCCTGTGAATGTGATGTTCATGATATTTATCTTCTTAATGTCGCCATGGATATTATGCTTAGGTGTTATAAATTTTAGCAAGTTAGAGGTTTATTCTCCTAGTTTTGTCAATATCTGATTTCTCTCTCTAATGTGTTTTTCTAAAGTTTTTGTTTTATTTAAATCTTCCGTTATGCTCCTACTTATAATATTAAATGTCACAAAGACTAAGTTCTCCATTACTGATACATTGCGATCATTGATTGACGACGCCACGGGGCTCATTTGCTCACCTCCTGGCATCGTACTGAGGTTCCTGTATTGTAAGGTTCATCTTTGTTTGACTCTCCATATGAAATTTATTATTCAAGATTCCTTCTCCTATCCTAATCCGCGGGAATATTTTATTTCCCTTCTACTTTCTATTTCTAGCGGGCACTCCCCAATCCGCCACCTGGGGACGCGCTATGTAGAGGTTTCAGTCTCCCTCCGTGGTGTGTGCGTACGTGCGTGCGTGCGTGTGCGTATGCGCGCGCGCGCGCGCGCGCGCGTGTGTGTGTGTGTGTGTGTGTATGTGTGTATTTTCCCTTTGCGAAAATAGTAAAGCATCAAACACTGCGAAAATACTGCTTGTTTTATTCCATACTTATATCGCCAAATAAAAACTGAATGGATTTTGACATAAATGATGACAGTTTAAGATATTGAAAACCAACTGTTCAGAAAAAAATATGATATCAGATACGGAATGAAAAGAGCACTAAATATAAATAATCTTCCTAATGACATTTGCAAAATACAACTACTTTTTGCTCAATTTATTTTTACAAATTTATTAATTATTAATTCATTATATATAAATTCATTATATATACAAAACAAAAAACATTTCAAAAAGAAATATTCGAAAAAGAATTTTGTCAAAAAAGTGTCTACTTTGAAGCTTGATATCTCTAGAAGTATTAATCGTATTGAGTTAAATCCAGTCCAATTTTTTCAGATAAGATGTCTACTTTAAATTATTTTATGTCACTTTTTACTCTCCGATTCATTTTACGTCACGAAATGACGTAAAAGGCAATAATTGAAAAAGTGCCCATTTTTGCCTTTTGTTCAAGAAATTCATTCATCTTCAAACCGCTGTATCTTCAGTTGTATTTATAGCACAAAGCTCGTTAAATACTCATTTTGTAAAAAATTTTAGCAGCAATAAAAAAACTTTCTTGTCATTTTTTGATATCTCTTCTCGTTTTAATCGAAAAATAAAAAGAAACTTTATTGATAAATTACTTCCAAATGCCTCCCTTGTGTACTTTTGTATGTAGTACTTTTAAATTTAGTACTTTTTATACTTCAAATGTCAATTAAAACAAGAAAACACTTATTTAAAATTTCTTCCTTTTTTAAAACCTTTGACTGACTGACCGCGATGCAAGCGCGGGTGGCACCCGATTAGACACATTTCAGTTGGATACAAGCCACTCATAGCGCTTAGGACTAGAAAATTCCTAGGCACCCGGTCGCTATGATTGATGATATTCAATCGTATCGAGGTAGTATCGAGTCGTAGTGAATCGAAAACTTCTCTAATTATGTAAGGTTCTTAAACATAACGTTATAAAAAATTTTGATTTTTAACAATTATCTTAAATATCGAATTTATTTATTGAGATGATTCAAATTAAATATTTTTAGATTTACATCAGTCTAATTTAATTGTGTATCTAAAAAGCCATTCCTTCAATCTAAGTATAATATGATTTTAATAAACATCATTCCTTAGTAATGTTTCATCTTTCATAAAAAGAAAGAAGTTTTGAATTAAAATTTAAAAATTGATAATTTATAATATTAATCCTCTATCTGTCAAAAATCTCTGTTATTGCGAAGAGAAGAAATATGATTCTCTGATTTTTTTAAGGTGACAAGCTTCATGATACATCGTGGCTCTTTGATAAATTATCACCTGACGCTGAATGATCTTTTTGAGGAGGAACTAATGCAAAATGGAAAAATCAGGATGACAATGTTTTCGCCTTTACGCACAATGTACACAATGGCATATACATACTTCATCGTTATGACAGCAGTGATCTTAATATATTTTGCGCCTTCGTATATCATCATAATTCGCCATTTTCTTCTCCATTTTCATTTAACAACAAATTATACATTGCCATTGACTAAGGGACTTGGATATTTCTGGACAGTTCCCGAGAACTTTTTGTATCATTTTCATCTGTTTTACGAGACAAGTATGGTAATACTCAGCTGTGCAACGGCGACCAGTGTTGACAGCATGTTTGGCTTCTATGTCTATCAATTTTCCTCGACGATAAGAGCTATAACTTTCAAACTCATAAATCCTCCGCTGACCGAGAAGTTTTCGAACCTGTTGAGGATATGTGTGGCAAAGCATCAAAGGTTATTGCAATGTCGCCAAACGCTGGAGTATGTCTATGGACCTATTATTTTTTGGCATATTATCATCAACGCAGTGCATCTTTGTGCTTTGATATACGACACAATGCTAGTACGTGAATACATTAGTTGAATACAAGAATCAATGTTATATAATAGTTAATCCACATTACTATATATAGTTGCAATCGTTCGCAAGATAATAAATATCACTAATATTACATTATTACAAGTGTTAATATTATATACTACAATATTATATAAGTAGTAATAAATATTACTGTTACAAATAAGATTAGAAATAAGACCGTTTATTTGAGTACATCATCTAATCGAGAAGCTCCACTTGATGGTTAATGTTAGATGTTGAACTAATACATATATGTTCCTTGAATGATTTAATTTAAGAAATGATTGCACGTCATTACTATTGGACTTTCAGTGTAATCTATCTGAAATGTTAGTAATGCCCTAAAATTTAATTACATATATATTAAAAACCTGTAAATGACTCATTGCAAGAAATATTATTTCGGCCGGGATTCGAACCCGAATCTCTAACACTCCGTGCGAACTTCATAAGCCTTTAGACCATTTTAACAATATCCTTCGCAATAATCAATATATATAGAGAGAGGAATGTACTGAAAGACAAGCGTGTATAAACAATAATAAGATTGGAAATAAGACCGTTTATGTGAATCTCCTAAATACGAAAAGTATTATTCGTCAAATAGATATTGACCTAATACATATACATATTCTTTAAATAAATTTGTTTCAGAAATATGATTGCACTGTTACTATTGAACTTTCAACGCAATTAATCAGAAATATTAATAATCTATCTAAATTTCATTACATCTTAAAAATCTGTAAAGAACTTTTTAAGATGTCTTTAAGAATAAGTAATTATATTTGAGATATTTATTAATATTTCAAATCGATTGGAAGTTTGATAGTATTTAGAAGATGTACTCACATGAATGATCTCATTTGCAATATTATTATTGTTTACATATACTTGCCTTTCAGTATGTAACTTTCTATACATATAGGTTTTTGCGAGAATATTGCTAAGTCCTCAATGATCTAAATTAGGATGCTTGCACGAAATGCTGTAGATCCTTTGACTCTCGGTCGAAGTAATATTTCTTACAATAAGTTCTTCATGGGTTTTTAAGATGTATGTAATTGAATTTGGGGACATTATTAACATTACAATTCGATTGCGTTGAAAGTCTAACAGTAATGGCACACAATTATATTTCTAAGATAAATTCATTTAAAGAATACGTATATTAGTTCAACGTCTAACTTTAATCGTCAAGTGAGACTTCTCATATTTAAATATTACTAATATTATAACTTATACCATTTACACAATGTGACGTTATTCTATTCTAAATTTGGAGAATATATACAAATCGAAGAAAGAAATAGATTTTTGTGAAATCTATTGTATAATTAACATTTTGACCGCCATATCACTCATATTTGAGTAATGTGTAAAATTCACGAGAATCCTAGTCATCATTCTTTTCTGAATGATAATAAGGAAAACACCGATAATGATGTCGGGTTTTGTCCGGCTCATAGTTTTGAAAAAATTGATTTTTCAAATGGGTTTTGTAATTAATACAATATTTTTATAAATTTTATTTTACTTTATCGAATGTTAAGAACAAAATTACATCTGAGTGGATGATTTTCGAATCTCGGATGATGATCTGAACACTGTATAAATATCAATTATTGTAATTTGTAACTAGAATACGTAATTGTAACTAGAATACATAATTGTATTAGAATACTAGAATTAGCGAAATAATTGCCAATGTAATCCGTATGTTCAAATAATCTATTTGCAAAAATATATGCATTAGTGGAATTATTCATAATTAATACAAAATATATTTTACTAATTATTGATAAATGAAATTAATTTTTAATTTCTTTAATCAATCATTGTAATATATTCATTACATTAAAATTAAAATTAATAAATTAATAATTTATATAATACATTTCAAATAAAGTAATGTCAAATAAGCAATTATTATTTTGAGTAATAATTCATTAATTGTCAATTATCAGTGTAATAAATTAGTAATAAAATATTAGAATTAATCTCATTAATTCTAATTAATGTCTTATGTGATGCATTCTTGCGCCAAAAATGTCTTTTTTTCTTCATTTTTTTCGAAATGAAAATTACGAATTATTTCTGTTACAAATTCTGCAATTTCCTTTCCAATAATTTCTGCTCTTTCAAATAACTTGGAGCTTTCTATTTTCTCAGCCAGTTGTAGTTTATATAATATTTCACCATAAATTTTCAGCCCATCAGTTATATCTCGTTTTAAGAGTGACAAAGATGTTTTGTCTTGCCCGACAATAATTGCATTTTCCACTCTTAGCAAATGCGATTTTATTATGAACATTTATTCTATGCTGGTAAATTTTATTGAAATATTTGTTCAGTTCGGAAAATTGCTGCGCGCACGAGTGAGTCGAATGCTTATTGAAATGAGCAACATTTCGACTGGCACGTGGTCTACTTACCGCGTTCAAAATCATCATCCGAAATTTAGAATCATCCATCCAGATGTAATTTTATCTTTAACATATGAAATAAAATGAAATTTATAACGATAATAATATTTTTATATACAATACATTTTTCAAATTATTACAATAATTATTTAAAAAATCGATTTCTCCGAAACTATGGGTCAATGGCTAAAATGTAGATACGTATAGTTTTTCTTCGCTTAAAAACAATCCGTAAAAGGCGCATCAAAATCCCTGACATCGTCACCTTGTTCCCCTTGTAAATATTTAAAACATATTAATCTAATAAGAATGATTTTATTAAGAATTTAAAATATTAAAGAAATAATAAAAGATATAGAATAAGATTGTCCAAGAGTACGCACTGCTTAAAAGTATTTGTATTTATCTTTGAAACGATCTTAATTATGTTGAATAACATATTAAAATCCGTAATTAATTCTTATTGCGAAAAATATTATCTCGGCCGGGAGTCGAACCCGGATCTCTTGCATTCCGTGCGAGCGTCCTAAGTTTTTAGACTATCGAGCCTTAGAGATTTTAATACAGTAGTAATATAGATTTACAGATTTTATATGTTATTCAACATTATTAAGATCGTTTCGAAAATGCGAATAAACATAAAAAATTCGTTAAATTGCTAGCCAATTTAACTCGTGATACTGCGGTAGTTTAGTAGAGTTAGCGTTTCCAAAACCGAAAAATCATTTCGGCGCGCGTTTCTGGGGACTACATACGTAGTATATAAATTCACACAAGAATTATACAAGTATTTAAGATCTAGCTAGATCGTTTAACCTTTGATTTCTATTTTAAATATGATATATTGATTTCTAGTTTAAATAATTCAATGAATTATGTATAGGCATATTATATATAGGGCATTCCATATCCATATAAAGTTGGCCTCCAGACTTTTGAGAAAATTAATTTTTTATAGCCCAATTCGAGCTATAAAATGAGCTTTATTGCTCATCATTTGCACATGTTTGCAAATTTTGAATTTTCGTTTAGTTAAAAAGTTTTTTAAAAAACAATTTTGGGGAGGCTAATTTCACACTAGTCTTTCAACTTTGAGTAAATTGGATCGAAAAGATCTCAATAGATAGATTTTCGTTTGCATACTTATAATTAAAAGTTATTAATAATTAAAGTTTTGAGAGAGATCAACTGTGAAAGATATTGTAGGTTCAAATCGCAATTACTGTGCTCAATGGCATGAATTGGTAGGATTTTGTTTGCACATTTTGAAATAAGTCGATTTTTCGTTTGTACACTTGTAATTTAAAAGTTATTAACAAATGAGTGTTGAAGGGCCAACTTCACATCACATTAAAAATTATGTTATCGGCTCGAATTCAATAAAAAGGAGTTCAAAATAGTACTAATCGATAGATTTTCGTTTGCACATTTTGAAACAATTCGATTTTTTTGCACACTTATAGTTTAAAAGTTATATACACAAAGTGTATTTACTGTCAATTTAAACGTAATATTCCTGTTTGGAATTTATCTAGCGAAGTCGAAATCATAATTGTCAATAACATTTATCCGAAAAATGTAATTTTTGTCGAGTGAACAATTTATATCAAACATCTTTTTAAACGAATTTTAAAGTGTGCGAATGAAAAATGGACTAGTTTCGGAATGTGCAAACGAAAATCTATCAATTTATGCCATTTTGAGCATAATTGATGCGATTTGAACCTATTTGTTGCTTTGGACCCTTCTCGAAAATTTTCTCTTTAATTGTTAATAACTTTTTAAGTAAAGATGTGCAAACAAAAAATCGAATTGTTTCGGAATGTGCAAACGAAAATCTATCGATTAGTGGTATTTTGAACTCCATTTTATTAAATTCGAGCCACGAAAACGAACTTTTACGAATTGTAGTGTGTAGTTGGCCTTCCAACGCTCATTTTTTAATAACTTTTAAAATAAAGATATGTAAAACGAAAAATCGACTTGTTTCGAAATGTGCAAACAAAAATCTATCGATTGAGACCTTTTCGATCCACTTTGCTCGAAGTTGGAGAAGCTAATATAAATTTAGCCTCCCCCAAAACTATTTTTTTAATAACTTTCTTACTAGAAGTGTGCAAACGAAAATTCAAAGTGTAAACGATGTGCAATCGAATGAGCTACAGAAAATTAATTTTCTCAAAAGATGGAGAGCCAACTTCACACGGATGCATTCCAAGCCAACCATCCATTTTGCGAAGTTTCATGGATTTCATTCATATTGCTTAAACTTGAACAGTTTGATGAATAAAGACTTTATGTCGAATAATAGACTCTTAGGTTATCGAACTATAGGATCGTCAATTTTTGGAATTTTTTGTCGTAACGCTTGTCGTTAGTAGGTATGAAAGGCAAGTTTGAAAATGAAATACTAACATTTTCTTATAAAAAATTGAATGTTTTTTCATGTGAAAATATTTTCTTTTTTTCAATCAGATCATTTTTGACAATTTCTATCCGTTTTTAAGTTTTTAAAATGACGGCGCGATTAAAAGGCCAGTCTCGATTTTCTTTTAATATAACTTAAAGTGTAGCTCCAGATCTTACTTCAAAAGGACATAATGGGACACGCATTCATTTGGAAATAAGAGCTTAGAAAATGAGGCAATGTCGCTCCGTCACTCTGTTGGCGCGCCATCACACTCAGCCCAGTTGCTCAATACGGGTCGTTGTTAGGCCCTATGACATTTCTGTACATGCACATAAGTTTAAAAAACAATTGCTCTCTGTGTTTAACAGAGCCGAGACTGTCTTTAAGGAATACCGTAAATATACTGTAGCGGTTCTAATTGCGGTCTTCTGAAGGGGTCACAGAGGATGACACGGGGGAGTATTCGTAGACACAGGGAAGGTCCCTGGTTGCCGATATGACTGTTTATATAAACAGTCAAAACCAGGACCCTGTTTATATAAACATAGGGCTCCGGTCGATGGATTACAGAAACGTGATATGCGCGATGACATTCCGCTATGCGTTCCGTATTTTCTTCGTCACCGCTGCCGCCGCTCGCTGCCGCTCGCCAATCTCTTCAAAAATGCAGTAACAAAAACTTGCAAACACTTACTGCATATACTTACCATCTCTCTTCCTCTATTTGTCATCTTTCCTGCCACGTTGTTGCTTCCGTTATATCTTCTTCTCACACGCAAAAATTTTATCGTACGTTTTTTATTTAATGATTTAAATAGAGAAAACACTTAATATGGTCGTAACCATCTGTTGCAGTACCGTCGAGCGCGAAGATGATGGCGGAGTGAGTAATATGATAGCACTGCGAAAATGAAAAAGGAACGTATAATGTTATACACTCAAATATATAACTTAAATATGCATTCATTTATATATATAACGTAATTTTACAATATATAGTTCTTACAATATCTATAAACAGGAACATTAATTTAATTTAATTTAGTTAATATTAAATCAAATTTTAAACACCTGCTTCCAACTAGTAATAAAATGTACATTTACTTTTCACACTGTTTACAATATTATTTAAAGCATAAATTATTAATTCATTCTCTATATTTGATTTTTTATTATAAATTTTGAGCAAAAATCTACAGCATCACATTTATCGATGATACAATTTTCACATAAAAGTGTTACAAAATAAATTTTTCATTGACGAGATACGTATACTGATACAGCTCAGAATATACGTTCTCGATGCAATATTCAAGTTTGAACATAAAAAGCACGATTGATGGACTTCATACAGACATGTATCGCGCAATGTTAATTTGACCACATTTACATCGCAGTTTTATGATTTCTTTCACAAGATCTTGAATCGGCAATGATGAAAGTGCGATTGATTGCACGAACCGCTCAATATCCGCGCGTCTTTTGATGAAAGCCCGCATTTCACGAGACAAAATTATGTTATATCCTGTATGTTATGTTAACCCTGTCGCCAATTGCAATTTCCACAAAAGACACCGATCTCACGACGATTTCGACATCCAATATTTGTAAGCTGTAGGAGTCAGTGGAGTCAGTGGAGTCAGTAAATCTTCTTCCTAATATATATATACAAAGTGTATGATGGGATTTATTACAAAAAGATACTCTGCAGAAGAAAGTTTTACACACACACACACACACACACACACACACACACACACACACACACACACACACACACACACACACACACACACACACACACACACACACACACACACACACACACACACACACACACTACACACACACA
>NW_012130100.1:518100-536188 GCF_000143395.1 Atta cephalotes | reverse complement strand
TTTTTCCCATCTTTCGGGCAATTTATGTATACCATGCCAAAAAAATTCCTCATCTTTCGAGGCAAACCACTCATCAAGCCATTTTCAGACGTCTTCGTAAGAATTGAAGCGCCGCTCAGCGAGCGCGTGGCCCATCAATGAAAACAAGTGATAGTCAGAAGGTGCCAGGTCTGATGAGTAAACGGGATGGGGTAGCACTTCCCAGTTGAGTGTCTCCAAGTAGTTTTGGACCATTGTTGACGTGCGTTGTCGTGAAGGAAAATCAGCTTGTTATGTCTTTTCCGATAATGCGACCTTTTTTCACGCAGAGCACGGTGCAATTTGATAAGTTGTTGATGGTAGCGGTGAGCATTAACAGTTTCACCAGATTTTAACAGCTCGTAGTAGATGACACCTGATCTCACCAAACGCACAACATCGTCTTCCATCCGAAGCGATTTGGTCTTGAGGAAGATGGTTGGGCGGGATCAACCCAAGATTTCTTGCGTTTAGGATTCTGAAAGTAGATCCAATTTTCATCGCCTGTCACAATCCGATGCAGGAATGACTTTCTTTTTTGTCTGGCAAGCAGAATTTGGCATGTGTTTCGCTTCATCTGCCTATCGAGACAGTTCATGCAGTACCCATTTTCCGATCTTTTGAACCTTCCCCATGGCATGTAGCCGCATGGAAATGGCTGCTTAAGAAACACCTAATTGCTCGGCAAGCATTTTTTGCGATTGGGTATCGTCCAAAAGAGCCTGCAATTGACAATTCTCAACCTTCCTGGGTCAATTTTCACGCTTCTTGTTACTCAGGTCAAAATTGTCGTCATTGAACCGGTGAAACCAATCTCTGCACATTGTTTCCGATAAAGCATTGTTGCCATAAGCATTCGATGCGATTCGGCAGCCGATTTCTTTAAATTGAAACAGAGAAGCAAAGCTTCTCGCATCTGCTTTTTTTTTAGCAAAAATCTAGACATGATTACGAAAGAAAAAAATGTATATTGTTGTAAAATTGCTGATGTGCACTGGTTAACAGACACTTTTTTTTTATGTGTCAAACACATAAAAAAAAGTGTATTGTGTGCCCAGGGTAGCTTTGTACGCTCACTAATGCCACCTATGAGCAAACAGCGGATTTAAGCTTATACTTTAACAAATTCTACATTCAGAATCTTCTTGAATTGATGATGACGATGATGGGACAATTGACTGCATTAACCGCTCAATATCTGTACGTCTCGATGAACGCTTTCATAGCATGAGGCAGGATTGCCTCTTTTGTTGCAGATCGCAACTTCTACATGAGACATAGGTCCCACGATCCTGATGTCCAAGAACTTATACGCTCTCAAGGTCAATGTATATCTCTTCATCAAGATATGAGGAGCGAGGTTTCGAAGATGTACGAGAAAATACGTTGTAGAAAATAGAAAACATGTAAATAGACCTTAGAAAAATACATAATGTATAAAATATATAATCAAAATTTTATAAAAATTAAATAAATTTACTGTTTCTCGCATGCTTCATTCTGTTGAATTTAAACGTAATAGTTTATAGAGACGTTTTCAAAGATAGTATATACTCTAATACAGTAAAAGCAATCTGCTCTATGTAGTAGGATCGATCTACAGAGCGATTAATGTAATAAGACTTATGTATAAATCTTTTTTTTAAGTAGTGATCCCCATCACATATTTCCAGAAACTTCCACTGAATCCTCAGCGTATGTAGTGAGCCAACTGACTGAATCAGTAATGTCGCTGTAAGTCTCATTAATTATTGCTCACCATTTCACATTTTCCAGCAATACCCAAATTATCATTAAAAATTATTATTTTCGCATCAAAAATTATTTCAATTTCGCCTCTATGTATGTACGATTTTACTTTAATATAGATATCTATATAACTATAATATAATTACATTTTATAACATTGAAGTGATATATGTTCTACAACATTTATGTGTGAATGAGCTTCGCTATATGTTCCATTAGTATCATCATGAATTGTACAATGACATGTAAGAAGATTTAAGTTTATGTAATCATCAACCTTCGAATCACACACATTGATATTTATATATCTGCTATGGCTTAGTACACCGTGTATTATTGCGATTAAGCACGTTTCGAAATCCAAGTTCTTTATATGCGACTGAAATGCATTATTGACAATATTATTTATTAATTTCACACAGAATAACATAAACGTACAATTTTTTTTTAACATTTAAAATACAATATCTTTACACATATTTTTTGATGCAATGATTGTGCAGTAACTATTCATTGAGCAAATGTATTATTAGAGCTCCTTCATGCGTTTTCTATTTCATTATTTTTATATATCATTTTGTTTTTATTTTTTTATTCATTTATTTTTTCTTTCGGATGGTGTATTCAATGTGGAATTTTATTTATCTTTACAAATATGCGAGTTAATTTTTGTAATTTGTGTAATTTGTGTAATTGCCATCAAGTCTATATTAAACTATACAATGACAACATATATAAGAATATGCACTTTGACGATATCGATTTTTTTTTATATCTAAGGGATCAGCGACAATAAAGTCTGTCTGTTCTCATTCTCTTTTCAAAAATGAGTTTAAGCAGTACTAAGCGAATTTTAACTGTGGTCCTGAGAGGGGCGCGGGGGATACTCATAGGCGCGAAGAAGATTCCCGGTCGCCGATATCGCTGTTTATATAAAATGATAAACAGGGTCCTATGTTTGTGTAAGGACTTCGGTCGATAGATTATATAAACATAATATGCATGTTGATTGACATTCCGCTATGCATTTCGCATTTTTTTCGTCACCCACCCGTTGCCATCACCTTCCTCAAAAATCGATAACAAAGGCTTGCATACACTTATCGTGTGTACTTACTATTTGTCTTCCTCTTATGTGTCATCTTTCTCACCGCGTTGTCGCTCCCGTTGTATCTTCTTCTCGCTCGCAAAAATATTTTATCATACTTTTTTTTATTTAATAACTTAAAGAGATTAAATGCTTAATACGGGCGTGACAATATCGACACCATCGAGCGCGATGATGCTCGACGAGCATATAATTTATTAGCGCGGAGATAAGAAGTAAGGAAGGAAATAAATGGATGCGAAGCCTAAATTATATAATTTACATATTGGGTTGTTCAAAAAGTCATTGCGTTTTTTTTATTTGATTTTAAGGTGTGTTTATTTAATATACGTAATGAATATTAATCAATGACGTATTGGTCATTTTGTTCGATGCCTTCTGCCATCTCCCGGGCAACTTCATAATACCATGTTCCCATCCTTCTCTGCGAGAAACTTATCTAGATACTGTTTGATGAGATCTTCAGAAACAAACGTTTTACCATTCAAGGAGTTTTGCAAGGAGCGAAAGAGATGGAAGTTTGATGGTGCAAGATCTGGGCTATACGGTGGATGTGATAACACATCCCATGTTGCAACAATTTTTGCCGAGTGACCAAACTTGTGTGTGGTCTCGTGGTGAAACACCACACCCTTACGATTGATTAGCTCGTGACTTTCTGTGCGATGACATCACTTAATTTCTACAGTTGTTCACAGTAGACATCGGAATTAATCGTTTTGTTCTTTGGAAGTATCTCTAGCAGACTGGTTCCTTCCAATCCCACATTGACAGCATTACCTTCTTTTGATGGATCTCCGCCTTTGCTTGTCTTTCCGGTGCTTCATTTCGCCTACTCCAACTTCTTTTTCAGCTAACATTGTTGTAAACAATCCATTTTTTGTCGCCCGTGATCATATGCTTCAAGAACAGATCGTTTTCTTCGCGTTTAATGAGTTGATCGCAGACGCTCATGCGATTCGTCAAATGAATTTCTTTCAAATCATGCGGTACCCAAACATCGAGCTTCTTTTTTCTTTATGAAGTCTAGCGATTTCAAATGGCCATGAACTTCCAACAGAGACTTTTAGAGCGGTAGCAAACTCCCGTTGAATGCTCATTTGTTTGCACCAATGCTTTCATTTCATCGTCTTCAATCTTGGAAGGCCTACCGGAGCGATGGGCGTCTTTGACTGAAAGCTCACCATCACGGAATCGGGTGAACCAGTTCTGGCACTGGCGTTTTTTGACGACATTTCTGCCATAAACTCGACACAACTTTTCCCTTGCTTCAGTTGCTTTCTTCCCTTTTTTGAAATAATAAAACAGAATATGGCGAATATGCTTTTCAAAATTTTCTATGATTCTATGAACATCACAATTGCAAGCACAAAACTCGACTGAATCGCGTCAATTTTTTTTGGTTTTTAGGTTGTGTGTCAACAACAAAACGCGCGTGAACATTTGATATTCATGTCACGCTCGCATATAAATAAACGTGAACAACGCCTATTGGAAGAAACGCGATGACTTTTTGAACAACTCAATACTTTCTTTACGTCTTCTGTATCCTTTCCAATTACGATTTATCTCTATGTCCTTGCCCTTTCTTACTTCATATAGGGCTCTGAGCTCATCTAGGTCATATAGATCAATGGGAATTTGTCCTGCTACCACGCAGACTGATTCCCGTGTGCGGTATGCACTTGCATGCGCTTGTATGTGCTATAAACACTTCGCGCTGCACAGTCCTAAGAACTTTCTTGTCCTTCGACTCATCCTGCAGTCGGATATGCAACCATTGGGATGAACACTCCCCAGTAGATTGTAGAAAACGTTTTGCACTTAAGAGACCCTATTGAGATCTTGCCAGCTTGCCAAGCTTGTTGAAGAGTAATCCTACTTTACTCCTTAGACATTTGCAAGTGATTCGACTCGCATACACCTCGAAATGAACACCAAGATACCTAACCGAGTCTTTGAATCTGATTTTTGACTCACCTATCCTAACAGTGAGTCGTCTACTTTAAAGTCTACTCTTTTTTTCCTATTCTTTGGCCTTTTATCTTGGCGTGCTCCTGTCTATCGACTTGGGCCCTTCTTAATTCCTTGCTTCTGAGCAAAATTGTTTTAGCCTTTCGCTCGGAGATTTGGTCGATTTACATCATTTAATAATCTGGTCTATTAATATGTAGCTTTCAGCTTCTATCTCCCTTCGGGAATTACTGCTTACCAATATAATAAGATCGTCTGCATATGCTACGAAGCGATCTTTAGCCTGTACTTCTAGCATATCTTAGCAGTTCATCAAATATTAAATTTGAGTAAGTCGGCTCAAGCACTGAATCCTGCGGATATCCCTACTTTGATATTTTTGTATCGCCTATTAAGATGCTTACTCGCCTTTTGTCGAAATAACTTCGAAGAACTTCGAAGATATTCTTAGGACATTCTCTTGATTTCAGTCTTTGCAACACTAAGGGTTACCAGACGTCAAAGAACAACGCCACAGTGTACCTCCCTTCGGAGACAGAGACCGCCTGCCGCAGCTCCGCGACCGCGTTCTCCGTCGACCTGCCCGGCATAAATTCGAACTGCTGATCGGAGATCCTTCCCGGCATCAGTGCCGTGTCTGTTAGATGCATTTTGAGAAGCTTCTCGAAGAATTTCCTTATTACAAGGAGGAGACATATTGGCCTATAGGATTTTGGATCCTTCACATCTTTGTCCTCGCTCTTCAGAAGGACTCGTAATGAGACTTCCTTCCAGATTGTAGGAAAAATGTCCCACTGAAGGCACCCATTAAATACTCTTAAGAATTGTTCAGAGATTCTCTTATCGATATTTTTAGTACTTTGATTTCTATCAAGTTCATGCCTGGAGCTTTATCGTTCTTGAATGTTTTGACCGCTGGTCATTTCCTTCCTCGTGAAGAATGGAGCATCTGTTGTATCTGACGCTATTCTTGCTAGACTTCTAATTTCGCCTTGCGTGTCTTTGTGTACTTAGGTCATTTGATATATGTGTGTTCAACAAATTTTTTTTTTATTGTGCCATTTCCTGTATAATCTTTATCAGATGCTCACCTCTTCTGTGCTTATGACTATGACCTTTTCTATTTTTAGCTTATTCGCTTGCTATTTATATATAAAGTTCCATGCTTTTCATTACCACATTCTGTGAGCCAGTTTTTGCCAGCTTTCATACTTTGTTCTCCTTAATGCCGTGTTGCACATTTTCGATATTCTTGTTTTAAGATATTGATGATCTAACTTCAGATTTAGTCCTTTGATTTCTTGATTCTCTTAATTCTTGAATCATTTTCTTCTTTTGGCTCACCTCTTTTTTTAGCTTTGTCAATTCTTTCGTCCATGGATTTGATTTTCTGAAAACTCTTTTTCTCGGCATCGATTTTTCGTATGTTTTCAAAATAACTCTTGTAACTCTCCGGCCATTCTTCCGTAGATTTCGGGCTGAGGGATCCAAACCTTGCTCCGGATAAGTCTTTCAGCTCTCACTGAATCGCTCCCAGTCGTATGTCGAACCTACTGTTTGCAATTCTACGATCATTTGCCATCCTTGGCATTCTCAGTTCGATCTCCACGGGACTGTGATCATCCATTCTCGCCTTCCATATGCCGACGAGTTGGTTTATTTGAGGGAACACAAGGTTACATCTATGAAAGATGATCCCTTCCTTTCGAAGGATCTTTGATGGACTTCGTTTATTACCTTAAGGTCCACGCGTGGATGAGGATCTCGAACTTCCTTTCCCTCAGGGGAACCTCAAAGAGACAATTGCGCATTAGCATCTACCGCCATGAGTCTCTCGCCCCTCAGGGAATGAAGCTTCTTCTTGAAATGCCTGAGATGATCCTCGATTTCGTTGCTGTACTGAAAGTAACATGACACGACCATATTGATAGGCCAGGAGCCTGCACTTCCGCACACACACAGTGGATCGTGCTGCGAGACAAATATCATCTGCAATCGGGGATTGCTGACCGCTACCAACGCCCGTGGGCTTTCCGAGCGTACTGCAGCAACTCCCCGTTCCTTGCCAATAAAAAGTGTGGCTTTCGCCCTGCTTCCTGACATATGGTTCTTGTAATAACAGGATGTCAAGTCGCTTTATGGTGACGAGCTGACGCACCTCACTTGTTACTGCAGCTGATCGTTCCGTATTCAGCTACAGTATCCTAACTCCTACTAATTTGAAGCTGGAGGATGATGCCGCTTGAGTGCTTTGTCTTTATGGTTCATATCTTTGCATATCGTATCTTTGTAGAACTATATGTAAGATATTTCACGATGGTACTATTTGTCTGTTTTTGTCACTTGTTCTTTTTGTTGGTGTTTATATTGCTTCACTAGATTATCACATCGTTCCAGCGCTATTTTGACAGCGCGAAGTTTACTAACTGTCTTTATTGATTCTTTTCGAACATCACACCTTTCTAAGACTATTCTGACACTTCGAATCTTGCTAATCTTCGTTATTTTCCCAGCCTTAGTACCTTCAAACTTTGCCTTACTTTGATGACTTTTGATTTCATATGATTATTACTTTTCTTGGTAGAGAGAAGAAATCGAATGGTATCTACACGCCACTAAGTCTAACTCCAGAGGAACGACCCTGGAGGCGTCGATCGATTTACGTTCTGCAGCTATGCAAACCCTAAGCGTGGATTCCTACACCTTGGCTTTTGAACGAGCGCCATTATTTGGAAACGCTTACCATTAACCATTCATCGATATTTGAAGTGAACTGAAAAATATAATTCATCCGTCCATTAGGCAATTTGTTTCCGCCAAGACCCGAAATCAATTCGAGCCGTGTCGGTCCCAGATGGATCCTTCATCTACCGCCCTCCTCTCCGAGGAAAGGGGGCAGTAACAGCATCGAAACGCACGGCCACGCCATAGTAATTGTGATCGCCACATAGGAGTCATTACGGTACCGATTCGTGTTATGCCTCTTTAGGAGTCGACCCCGACCCCAGCACTAAAGAACCCGCAACAGAGGGATTAATATGCCAAGAGGGATCAGCTACCCCAGGATGTCCTGTCAAATACCATCAATTCCGTGTTCGTCATGTCATTTGGTCTTTTCGGCATCGACTCGTGGCTATGCTATGTCAGTGAGTTGACGAAACGAGAATCTCATAGACGCATCACGCGTTATATGAAAATCTGAAAAGGTGCGATCAAGATAATCGCCTCGCTGATCAGAGTCATCATCCTGAAAGTGTTGCCGATTCGATAGACTAAATTTGAGACTCGCCATGAGAAGCTAATCGACGAGTTCAGTGCTGAGCTCAAGACACACGAATACCTAATAGTCGATTTTTCGACAGTGATCAAGACCACCTTACAGGCGCCAGACTGGAAGACCTTAAGGAGTCATTGATGAAGAAAGCACTCGTCAAGGGGCCATAGTATCTGCCCGGGCCGGGAATGTTACGCAGTTATGCTGTCTCGTATCCATTTGCCTCAGTTTTCCGGCAAGTTCAAGAATTGGCCGGCTTGGTGAAACACATTCTCATTCATCATGGTCAAGGAGACTACACTGTCTGAAAAGATGCATTATCTGAAGACGAGCTGGGGAATGCGGAGCATCTCACGCATGATTTACCGTTCACCGCAGACAATTTTCACCGCGGACCAAGCGTGGTCCGCATTCACCGATCATTACGAGAATAAGCGCCAATTGGTTCGCCACTACCTTCTTGTCGATTCCGAAGATGAAGAGTGATTCATTGGCCGACGCATTTTCCATGGTGTGGTGTCCGTGGTCGGGGTCCCTGGAAGAAATTAAGAGACTTATTAATGACTGTACTGATATATTCGTGTATTTAGTGGCCGAGTTGTTCGACGTGAAAACTCAAAAGGAATGGGAGACTTCTTTACGAAAATCTTCTGATTCGCCATCCTATGCGAATCTTTGGACATTCCTGGAAGAACAAATGATCATGCAGATCAAGAGATTCTCCTCGGCATTAAGGAGAATCCTTTTTGAACTGGGAAACCGTCCGAGAAGACCAGCCGCGCCCACGCTCATCTCTCAAGAGGAGAAGTCCGTAATCGCGCCGCACTTGTCCTATCTGCCAGAAGGAGCATTCATTGTACAAGCGAGAAGTACAAGCAAAAGCGAAGGAGCGCAGAACGTGAATTTGTGAATAAAAGTTATGCTTCAACTGCCTTGGTCGACATATGGTAAATGAATATCCATCCGCCAAGTGCTGTAGCAAGCTCTGCTCAGCACCATACTTCGCTGCATAAAGCGAGCGCGACCGTTACGCTGATGTCAAACGAGCCGATGTCTCCGGCGGTGTCTGCCCTTACGTCTAACGCGCCTCCGACAAAGTGTATGTCCATGCTGATGGCTACCGCCCGTGTGATGACTTCCGATCAATTTGGCGCACATCATCCCGCGCGAGCGCTGGTTCAGAGGTCTCGCTCATCATCGAGTCCTTCAGTATCTTCGTATCATACTGCCGTGGTCGAAATTTTCAGTGTTGGCAGACTTTCGTCGGGAATACCACGTGGTCATGTTACATTGACGGTTTCTTCGCGTTTCGGTGATACTGCGCTCCATATCCGCCCTCATTCTATTGCATCTTTCCGTGTATGGAAGGGCACTTGATGGCGGAATCCGTCGCTGATCGACGGATGCGAACTCGCGAATCCGGAATTTGTCAAGCGGGACCCTGTCAAGCTTTTGCTCGGAATCAAAGTCTACGACCGCATTATCCAGTCTAGTTTATGAAGAATCAGCAGATGAGGCTGATCTTGAGTTCTGTCGAGTCTGAACGCACCTCGTCTTTGGTGACAACACTGCAGTGCACTCCGCTCGATAAATTAATAACTCTGGCTCGACGTTTTTGGGAACAGGAGAAACCCACAAGGCCCATCTTACCACTCTCAGCAGAGAATCGCCGTTGAAGTGCACTACATTCGGATGCACTCCCGTAATCCGAGCGGTCGCTACGTGGTGCGCCTTCCAATACATGACGAGATGCCGGACCTGTCATCAACTTAGCCTCCTAGATGATAGATGTCATAGAGGGCACTTCCAAGAGAGGGACTTCAGAGAACGCTACAAGGCCTTCACGCGAGTATCTCGCACTCGGACACATGTCTCTGGCCGGACCTCCTCCGGCAGGCGATGATCGATGTCTGTGCTACTTGCCGCAACACGGCGTCTTGAAGGGATCGGGCGACGCGACGAAGATTCGTGTTGTATTCAATAAGTGCGTATCCCTTTGACGACATCCTCGAATGACAATCTTCTGATAGGGCCAAACCTGCTGCCAACCCTTGAAGATGTTGTGACACGTTGGCGATGTTATCGCTTCGTTATACCCGCTGACATTAAAAAAATGGATGTGCCAGCACATCCTGATCTTTCCAGAAGGTTGGCGCTTATAAAATTCTGCGAAAATAGCCATCTTCGCTCCAGTCATACAGTAGTACTTGCTACCAAAGTTTTGCTCTTCATGCTTCGCATCTTTCCGTCTACATCTTTGTACAATTTTGAACAAAAGTTTCACGGCAAACAAAAAATAAGTGTACGAGTTTATCGATGTAAAATAAAGTGCTCAAAGATCTCACACAAACTCTCTCTTTATTACGTCTCATCACGTCTCTTGACGCTAGTATCCGATCCTTTCTACCGAATAACGAGTGCGACCACAACATTATTTTATTAGTAAAACGGAAAATTATAATTTTTTTATGTGTACTTACCAATTGCAGAAAAATGTCTTGTTTTTTTCTGTTGAATTGTGAGCTCACGAGACGGACAGATTTTTAATCCACCGTAAAATGGCCGAGACTGTCGTCGTGTTTATCTTGCATGTAGGCAATGTAGCATGAAGAAGAATCTGTTTATTCTCAAAGCCGTACATTTGATTAACACCACGTTCTGGAAATGTCTTTTAAGGTCATTGAAAACGACCTTGCATTTCTCGATACCTGCGAGATCCAAAACTGTGTAATGCGGATACGAATATTTCCACTCTGCACTTTCTTTCTGCGAGTTACAGAGCGGTGACCATTGACTATGCGAAGCATGCATTGTCTGCCAAACGTACACTGATCACAGCTCGTTTTGTTACTATTTTCCGCGTCACTTCGATATGGCATCCCGCATGCATAGAATTTAATTTATTAACATTAACAGTCACGTTGAGAATTCGCGATAGCGCCCACTCTGTTGCATTTCTGGAACTCTTTCACGTCAACGTGAACTCAATGACGTGCGTTCATACCACGCAAATCGGTGCATCGATATATCTCAATGTTCTTAGTGTTTACACTCTTAATGTCATATTTGTTGTTCGTCGCAAATTCGCTGTTGAATGCGCTTCACTTTTATACTACTTTCTATAACGTCTCGCACATTATTTCTCTCGCGTCTTTCGGAAACTGTCGCGGCTCGATGTAATCGGTGTTGACCACTACTGATCAAAATATGATTCTCGAACGCGGCGTTGATCTCTGGTCCAGACGAGAGATCTTTCGTTGTCATTCACGTACTTGCCACTTGCTATTAACAATACGTTGTATGAAACGTCGCTCCAATTGTGTCTTTGCACCCATTTGTTACGCGATCGTCGCCACCATGGATTGTTTGTGTCCAACGGCGCGAACGCGCCGTTTTTGACAAAATTCTTCGAGCCGCTCGAAGCACTCATCGCATCGTTGCAGCCACGCGAAACACTCCACCAGAATAATGATCTGACCACACTGCTCCAGCAGTTCGCGTTCCACTCGTTTGTGTTTTTCCATATTTTTTTTTTCAGTCTTTAGATCACATCGCACTCTTCCATGCACATGACTCGTTTACATACGTTGCAGCACCGCTTTACATCTAGAATATCATAATGTTGTAACTCGGCATTGTGTTTTCAGGCAAAGATTCTTCATATTTAAGACATTAATCATCACTTGTTACAAAACAGACTTTTTGGAGAAGCTCTACACCCAAAAAATTCACGAACATAAATTGTCAATTATCAACAGTTCGACACACTTGTCACTATCCGCGGAAATCTTAATGCATCTGCAGCAACGCTCGCTCTTATCCACAATTTTCTTCGCCCAATAATAGTCACTTTATTACATTGAAATTTATGTTCCGACAATATGTTATTTTATAGTCATCGTCCTCATAACATTGGTCTCGTAACTGCGTATACACTTTCTGTCGCATGAGTAAAGAGTCAGAAATGGAATCTCTGACTAACAAATTCCTGTTTCTCTCCAGATAAACCTAATTCTCAATCATATAGAAACTGCACTGGAGATATTCGCACACTATTTATATCTCTCTTTCACTGATTACCGAGAACATACAGCACATCATCTACATTGTAGTATCCTCACACATATTTTCCATATCTCACAATACTATTTACAATAGTTTTTCAATGTGTATAGTGTGAACACATTGTTGCATGGAAATATAATATACATTGGCACTCTGTAATTTGTGCAAGATCGACCGCTTAGCGCATCAATCGATGTGCTTCCTTACAAAATACATTCTCATAACGTCGGTGCCAGCCAATCGGATAATGCATAACTGTACATACAGTTAAAGTACTACCCGTTGTATAGTAGGGTCACTGGATCATGCAGTGTTTAGTGCGGCCGTTCAATACAAGGATTTCTAACGATACAAATTTTTCTGAGTGATCCGTATCGTAATCGCTCGTAATCATTAGTATAACTAGTATCATCGGATAACACTTTTTCATCAGAATCTTCTTCTATTTCTATTATAAACACTTCATCTCTAATATTCGCCAATTGTTCCGGATCTGCGTTTCCAATATTTTTGACGTCAACTATGTTCTCAACATTCATACGATGATTAACTATACTTTTCACGCTGCTCTTATTGCGATCGATTCATTCGTCTTCCAAGACAACAACTGTGAATTAAGTACTATTAACTCATTATATATTTCATTTGTGACTTCTTTGTTCCTTTGCGTATTGGACCAACTTTCTTTAAAAGTAGATAAGGCTAGCGATTCTAGTTCATATTTTTCACACCTCATGTTTATATAAACAGCACCAACCCACTTCTCTTAACGCGTCGCAACACGTCGATCTCTTCCCAGAAAAAAATCGTTATTGATCCTTCTTCGAAAAAATTTAAGGGCTGTAGGAACGCAGTGTGATTTCATACCTCTTCACAGAAATACCATTTTCATTTTACTGTAGAAAAGTTATGTTTTATTTAGCAAACAGAACATCGGCATGTCACTGATCTGACATTGTATATAATAATGTATAAATGCTTTTTTCATTCAATCATAAACTTCGACTACAAGCGACAAGACATAGACCGAGAAAAAGAATATATATGTCGAAAATCGATCGAGCACAAGAGGCATACAATCTCTTGTTACCAGATTCGCCAAGTCCATTATCATTGAGGGAAAAAGCAAAATATTGGGAACGTCCTGGCAAAATCGCCATCATGTTCCTTAACATCAACATCATTAATGCCATCAAAAGCCATAAGGTATCACATTAGGGTGACTAGTGCATTTTATTCTCTGTTGAAAAAGCGAATAGTGATAAAAAAAGTTTTTGTTTTCTTTTTCCAGAAAGCGCTGCTAGCGATGTTCGAACGCTGTCGATTGCGAAAAAAATGTAATAAAATGAGAAAAAAACTCGGTGTAATGTGAATAAAAAAATTTTTCGCATCACTACGTATGTACTTTTTTTAATCCTTTGCCTCGACGCGCCAGTAAAAAATCATAAAATTGTAAAAACTGCGTAATAAGTAAAAAAAGAGAAAGGAAAAAAGAGTTTTACTCAATTGATTCATTTCTTCCGTTCTTTCTTCGATATCACGTTAAGCACGTCGCGCTCTATCTTTTTTCTAACATACAAGCCCTTGTTACTTACGCATTTTTAGGGAAGGCGGTAGGGCGACGGCGGCCCGCAGTGGCAGCGAGCGGCGGCGGGCGGCTGCGATGGGTGACGACGGGTGACGGTGAGTGATGAAAAAAATACGTAACGCAAAGCGGAATGTCAGCACGCGTATCATGTTTATGTAATCTATCGACCGGAGTCCTATGTTTAAACAAACATAGGGCCCTAATTATCATTGTTTACATAAACAGCGATACCAGCAATCAGGGATCTTCTCCGCGCCTATGAGTACCCTCGCGCCCCGCGACCCTCTCAGAGGACCGCAGTTAAAATCCGCCTAGTATATCTACTAATATACTTACTAGTAACCATACTAATAATTAGTATATACCATACACTACTAATATACCATACCCACTAATACACTGTCTAAACTCAAAAACAAAATTTTTGAAAAGAGAATGAGAAACAGACAGACTTTATTGTATCGCTGATATTCTCTTAGATATAAAAAAAGATTCGATATCGTCAAAGTGCATTCTTATATATGTATTGCATAGTTTAATATAGACTTGATGGTAATTACACTGAAAATTAACTCGCATAATTGTAAAGGCAAGTAAAATTCCACATTGAATACACTCTGAAAAAAAAATAAATGAATAAAAAAATAAAAACAAAAATAAATGATATATAAAAATAATGAAATAGAAAACGCATGAAGGAAAGAGAGCTCTAATACATCGATTGCTTAATGAATAGTTACCGCCGCAGTCATCGCATTAAAAAACGTTTGTGAGGATATTATACAATATTTTAAATGTTAAAAAAGAATTGTACGTTTACGTTACTCTGTGTGAAATTAATAAATATTGTTTGTCGATGCATTTCAGTCGTAGTATAAAGAACTTGGATTTCGAAACGTGTTTAATAAAACGTGTTTAATAAAAATTAACGTGTTCGCAGTAATACATAGTGTACTAAGATAGCAGATATATAAACATATCAATGTATGTGATTCGAAGTTTGATGATTACGTAAATTTAAATCTTTTTACATGTCATTGTACGATTCTTCTTATTTGAGCTCGAGCAATATGTTGATCATGCGTACTGTGAATTAAGTCAATATACACACGATGTTAGTGAAAAATTCAAATATTTTGTATCATTTTTAAAACAAAATTGTATTACTAATAAACGCGATGCTGCAAACTTTGTACAAAATTTATGATGAAAGTTCTATTATAGAATGTGAACTAGTAGTCTGTAATTTAAATTATATTGTACATGCTACATTAAATATTAGATAAATAAATCTATATTAAAAAATATATTTCTTTGAAAATTTATCATTTCCCTAATCTCTTCATCATTTCTTCTTCATATTTTCGTAATACTAAATTATTTAATAAGAAAGTGCGTTCGGCTGATCGACTTATATCATTATATCATATTATTAAAATATTAAAATTGTGCTTGTATCATTCAATTGTAAAATTGTATCATAAAGATTGTAAAATAAATACCATATCTTTATAATAAAATCGCGTGCAAGAGAATATATATCAACAATTTGTGACAACTACATCAAATTTATTAACAATAAATGTGATGCATTAAAAGATTGTGTGAAGTTTACGATGAATCAAGGAGTGTGAATTAATAATGTGCGCTTCAGATGAAATTGTATATTGCGTTATATTTAAAGTAAGAAATAAATTAATGTTTTATAAAAAAAATGTATACGACATTTAAATATATTACTGAATTTTTTAAATTACAGAATTGGAAAGGATATGGGCAGTAGGAGTCAAACACAGAAGACGTCGCGCAAATATAATAATATATGAAGTATGAAATTTCTTTATTCACTAAAACGCGTTTATATGTCTCACTTTTGAGCCTTCCTCAGAGACAACATAAATTAACACATATATAAAAACTAACATATATGAAATAACATATATAAACATATATAAAAACTGTGAATAAAAGTTATCCTGTTATGGTGTGAACTCTCTTACATCGAGAATTTAAATGTCGGAATTAAAACCAAAAAGAGTGAAGAAAAAAAAAAGAAAAGGACGTACGAAAATAGATATATCATAAAATAGAATATGGAGAACTAATTTATCAAACAACTTTAAGATTATAATTAATTATATATAATAATTAATTATATTAATTATTATATATAATTAATTAATTAATAATTAATTATCCAGCAAATATAAGGACACTCACATAGCACGTATCGCAAACATTACTATAAAAATAATTCAAGAACTGATTCCTGATAATGTTGGCCAGTCAGTATCAAATATAGTGAGTCACTTTTGTTTTTTAGCTAGTAATTTTGCGAGATAACAAATAGAAAAATGTAACATTAAAGCATTAATCAATTCCAAGAATAAGAAAGTTAGAAAGTAATCGATAAATATGCCAGAAAGACTCATTACTGCATACGTACGACACTGACTGATTAGATGTGACAACATCTCAAGCCTGGTATAGGTTGTCTATGATCGGGAGATAGGCCTTGGGAAGCCCCTGCATATATACGTCTGCAGGTTGAGTTCATGCATCTGTCTCCTAAATATCATCTCTTAAATCAATCTCTTCCTGTGAGGCTCCTTATTCAATATTGTAACGTTGTCCTAATCGAAATCATGGTTTTTTTGTAATTGATACTCCGTTATGACATTATGAATAAACGTGTTCGAATATGATTCTTATGCTCCATGATACTTGACTCGGCTGTCTATACATCTGTTCCACATAACTTGCATCGCAACTCTTACAGAGACATTATGAACAATATTTCGCTTCTTGTTATGCGATAAAGAGCCTTATGCACTCTAATGAATTCTTGCAATTTATATACTATAAAATGATACTCTCATACGCTCGCTATTCAATCTATTAAACTTCTCAGTAATACCACGAACGAAAGGAACAGTGAATCATGAAGACTGCACTACTTCAACCCTATTATCATTAACAACACTCTTTCTATTACTAGCCATAATATAATTTTCTTCAAACGATTGTTAATATTCTCAAATATAAAGTTCAATGGATAATCATTTTCTAACAATACTTTAATAATGAAACACAAATTATCAAGGTCAAATTTAGGATTCGAAATCAAAACTACTCTATCAATTCCGCGATTGTACCTATTCTTTGAGAATCCGAATGCTGTAACCAAAAATTCAAATATCTAATCGAAAAAGTCGGCTTGTGGTATCAATTAAACTGTATCAACTCATTATCCCTAATAACTGTAACATCCAAAAAATTCAATTTATCATCGCCTACCTCCATAGTGAACTGAAGTCTAAAATGCTGAAAATTAAAAATATCAAGAATGAAACTAAATAAAGAAGCAGGTGCTGCCAATAACATGTCGTCAACAAACCTATAATAAAAGAGTAACAGAAACCGAATCAAAGACAAAACTCTAAAATACTTTTCAAATTACTTTCAATTTCCTTTTCCTTGCCTCTATTCAGCAGTTTAGAATTATATATGATAAGAAGGCGCATAATTTTTCCTCAAATAAGTTAATCAAATTATTAAAATAAAAATTGAATAATAAGAAATTATAATTCTAATCTCCATTTCTTTCTGTATTTTTCACAATCTTAAAATATTTTTTTGCTCCTTTCCTTGACATTATCTGCTTGTAACTTTGAAACTCGTACATTCCTGTTTCTCCTTACCGCGAGTGGAAAAAATCCTTCTTTCTTCTTTCTTTATAGTTATTTAGAATTAATTAATAATATGATAGCTGTTCAGTAAGATGATGTACAATAAATGTTCGATAACTACTCAATAATAATTTAAAATGAATTGATAACTAAAAATATTATTATAATTAGTGCTAAATTAAAATTATTGCTAAATCATATTATAAAAAAATCGTAAAACAAATATCATATTTATTTAATACTGTAACATTGTGAGAAAGAAGAAAAGAGAACGTGGAAAAGAATATAACAGAAAGAAGAGAGAGTGCGAATACTATGGCGAATATACGGTTACAACGAGTGGGACATATATTATATCATTATCATATATCATTATGCGCATTATTTGACAACGTCACAATGTATCAAAATTACATTCATGATATCATCGCGAAACACGTCGTTAACATGTTGAATGTCATTAAAAGAAAATCTTTTATTACACTAACAAGCTGTCATATATCGGTGCTTGCATTTTTTATCGCTTGTTCGTTTTCCTTTTTTTCATTATATACATACATATATGGTGTATATATATATATATATGGTGTATATATATATATATATATATATATATATATATA
>NW_012130100.1:512026-514363 GCF_000143395.1 Atta cephalotes | reverse complement strand
CAGAGCATGACCTTGTCAAAATCATCATTCTTGAAGTGTTGAAACCACTCACGACACATTCTTTCACTAATAGTGGCCTCACCATAAGTATTTGAGAGCATTCGATGAGCCTCAGCCACAGATTTCTTCATATTGAAGCAAAAAATTAAAACCTCCCGCAAATGACGAGAATTTGACTCGTAAACACTGACATTTTCAATCGAGAATAACTTTATGATGCAGACACAAATCGACTAATGTTTCTATGGGGTTATGTTGACAGATGCCCAAGTTTATTGTATGACGTCTATGATCTATTTATTTCGACCACCACTTACCGCTAAAGCCATCTATAGAAAAACGGCGGAAGCAAAGTTGTACACTTAATTTTATTTTTTTATATATATTATTTTTTATATATATTTTGAAGAACAGTTGCGACATGATCGAAGAATATCAAATTATACATATGTCAAGAATACACTCGATATCGAATTTTTTTTATTTAAGGGATCGGCGCCAACGACAATAAAGTCTGTCTGCTCCTATTCTTTTTTCAAAAATGAATTTCGGGAAAAGAAATCAAAACATATTTAAAAAGAAATCTTATATTTTATTTTTTAAACTTGATATATTTCTTTCTGATATTGCGACCACCAGTTGTATATTTTAAACACATCCTGCAACGCACACTTCTTTAACGTGTTTTCCACGTCGAACAGTATTAGTAATATCCAGATTACGTAAAAAATCTATATCTTCGTAATCAGCATCCATGATCCCAATGGTCAAGTCGTCGAGTATATCAGCCAGTTATTCACGTTTTTTAAATCCTTTAATACGAGAGCCATATTATCATCATTCTCTTCCATATCAATTACAGACATTGTAATCAGGCGTTTCACCATGCTTATACGGAATTATCCTGTTTTCTCATTACAATCCATGTTGACAAGCACTCAACCAGAAAAGGCAATCTTTTTCGAATTTTGTCAAGAAATTCCATGGCATAGGGCCTGTAAAAATGTAATGAGAGAATGCTCTGTTTCTCAACACCGTCTCTTTTTTCACATTAAATTTCTTTTCAACGATAAATCCTTGTAACAATCAAATTAGATGTTAACGATATATAGTTATTAACAATGCGACATATAGTTATTAACAAATTAACAATTAAGAAAGCGTGTTTTCCATATGTCATTGTATTTAATGATATTTCAAAGAGATTTTAAATCGAGATTCCAGAGGTGATACACATATTTGTTATTGAATATTGTCACGCTTACTGAATGTAAATAAGTAGACAAAAAATGAAGATTTACAATTATTACAATTGTTACTTTAAAGGTTCTTCAAATTATAAATATGTAAGATATGATATAATTTTTTATTATTGAATATAGAAACGATTATATTATGACATTTCTCAACACGATCTAAGTTTCTTTCACTTAATCCGAAGAATTTCTCTATATATTTTAATAAATTTCATATTAAATATATTATAGATATATGATGCATCTTCAAATCGTAATAAGAAAAAAATATAATTCTAAATGTATGAGTAAGTATAAAATACTCAAGCGAATAATATGTTTCAATATTTCCATGCAAACGTTCGCTAAATCTAAGTTATCTTGAAGAATTCGTTACTCATGTACTTTTAATGTTCAAAACGTTATGAATTCTTTTTAAAGATATAAAGGCCAACATTGTTGATCAACCTAAACTGTTAAAAAATAAATACATTATTTCTTCGAACGCTCTTCCATGGTCTATGTTCACTGCTATAATTCCAAATCATTGTTTAATAACAATAATCATTTATTGTTATAATAAAATTAAAATTAAATTGCTGCAAAATATAGTTCTGTCTCATTATTGCGATCAATAACAAATTTTCTACAGATACAACGAATATGCATTAGCTATATTTTGACATTAACTATTTTGACATTAGTTATATAGTTTTTAGATTTATTTCATATAACTATACATTTTATTAATTTAGCTCTTTTTTCTTATACATTTATCTTATAATATTTAATTACTTTTTTAATTTTTAATAGGAAATATTAATTTTATTTATAAAAGATTTTCTGATGTAAAATGCTTATAAGTAAAGCTTCAACACACACACACACACACATACACACGCACACACACACACACACACACACATACACACGCACACGCACACACACACACACACACACACACACACACACACACACGACACACACGACACGCACGACACGCACGACACACACACACACACACACACACACACACACACACACACACACACACACACACACACACACACACACACACACACACACACACACACACACACAC
>NW_012130100.1:510489-512006 GCF_000143395.1 Atta cephalotes | reverse complement strand
AACTAACTACGTACGTATATATAGTACGTCGTCGTCTACTTATTTACTTCGTTCGTTTCGTTTTCTTTTTCTTTTACTTATTATATATATATATATAGTGTATATATATATATATATGTGTATATATATATATATATATATATATATATATATATAAAACTTTCTTCAAAGCTTCTTTTTGTAATAAATCCCGTTATACACTTTGTATATATTGGGAAGAAGATTTATACTGACTCTTACAGCTTACAAATATCTGGATGTCGGAATCGTCGTGGGACCTATGTCTTTTGTGGAAATTATAATTGGCGACAACCAAGATAGCAACATAATTTTGCCTCGTGCGATGTAACGGGCTTTCATCGAAAGGCGCGCGGATATTAAATTCGTGCAATCAATCACACCTTTATCATTATTGGTCCAAGATCTTGTGATAGAAATCGTTAAAATATTTGATGTGAATGTCAAATTAACACTGCGCGATATATGTCGATATATGAAGCCGCCAACCGTGCTCTTCATGTTCAAATTTTGAACATTGCGTCGGGAACATATACTTTGAGCTGCGCCAATATACGCATATCATCAATGAAAAATTTAAATATTTTGTAACACTTTTATATGAAAATTGTATCACCGATAAATGTGATGCTGTAGATTTTTGCGCAAAATTTATAATAAAAAATAAAATATAGAGTGTAAGTTAACAGTTTATGCTTTAGATGATATTGTAAACAGTGTGAAAAATAAAGTGTGTACATTTTATTGCTAATCGGAAGCAGATGTTTAAAATTCGATTTAAAATTAACTAAATTAAATTAAATTAATGTTCCTGCTTATAAATATTGTAAGAACTACAATATATATTGTAAAATTATGTTATATATAAAAATAAATGCATAAACTATATATCTGGATGTATGATTATTCGTTTCTTCATTTTTGCAGCGCTATGATATTACATGCGCCATCATCTTCGCGTTCGACGATACTTTGGCAACAGACGGTTATGACCGTATTAAGCGTTTTCTCTACTTAAATCATTAAATAAAAAATGTATGATAAAATATTTTTGCACGCGAGAAGAAGATGGGAACGACAATGCGGCGGGAAAGACGAAACATAAGAAGAAGAGAGATAGTAAGTATATGCAGTAAGTGTGCAAGTCTTTGTTACCGATACATTTTTTGAGGAGGGCGGCGGCGGATGACAAAAAATATATATGGAATGTCATCATGCGTATCATGTTTATGTAATGCATTGACCGGAATCCTACGTTTAATGAACATAGGACTCTGGTATCACTGTTTATATAAACAACGATGCCAGCGATCAGAGACCTTCTCCGCGCCTACGAGTACCCTCTCGCCTACCGCGCTCCCTTCAGAGGATCACAGTTAGAGAACTTGCTATTGTAACTTTTATGCCCACATTACAATTGTTTAATTTTTTAATTTTTATATTTTATTCATTTCATTATTTTTAATTGTTTAATTTTTTGTTATTTTTATATTTTGTTA
>NW_012130100.1:501602-509327 GCF_000143395.1 Atta cephalotes | reverse complement strand
ACACGCACACACACACACACGCACGCACGCACGCACGCACGCACGCACGCACACACACATACGCGCACACACACACACACACGCACACACGCACACACACGCACACACGCACACACATATACACTTTATAAATCATATAAAAAATTTCTTTAATTAGATAAATGAATTTTAGATAAATGAACTAATTCCATCAATTAAATAAAATCTTATATTCGATCAAAGCTGATCTTATTGCTTAAATATTTCGGTGAGTTTATATACATACATAGACAATTCTGTAAACTGCGCAATAAAGTCCTTTTTAATCTTGAAACGCAATGGAACTATAGTAAATAAAATTAGTAATTAAATTATAAAATTATGTATTACAATTGTGTGTTTCTTTGAAAAACGATATTCACTCACTAATTGTTGATGTCAAATGTATCTTCAGTTACTTATCATTGGCGACAAGTATTGCTGAAGTCAGCACACTTGACTTATGCAATCCTGTTAAAAATTGTTAAAATTTCTACGTATTCAACAGAGTAATCTAATTACAAAACATGTTGTGACATATCGATTTTCCACACAAAAAATTTTTATATTATGCAAAATAATATCTAACGTGGTTTTCGTCACAACTGCCGTGCATCGACATTTCGAGAAGAATTTATGCACTTTTATCTGTTAAACTTAAATCATCCGAAAAATGCTTTACTATTGTTACGTCCGGGCGTCCGGCTCGCAGAGATGTTCTCGCGTTTGCGTTCACTCCCGCTCGCAAAAATGAATATAATAGAAAGAAGAAAAAGGGTTTATTTTGAAATAGACACAGAACACAATCACACGTAATCTCAGAGCACATGAACAATGATAGTATCAGAGGATCGAGAGACACGTCCGAGCGTAATGGCTCACGTCCAAATCTGTCGATCTTGTTTAATAACAGAACGGCTCGTTGCTAAGCAACGCGATCTTTGCGAGCGGCGAACTATGATATTGGTGTTGGCACGACATGTGCTCCCGTTCTCTTAAATTGTTATCTCGATAATTATGATATTTCCAAGAACTTTGATCTTTCCAAAGAATTCGGAGCTCCCTCCCACTAATTTTCTGCTTCTTACTGTCTGCTGCAACAGTTTTCTTAAGCTTTAATCTTCTTGAATCCGACTTTCTTCTCGAGATTTATTCTTGAGATCTTCTTCTCTTCCGGACAAGATCTCTCTTCAATTTCTCCCCGGAGGATAGCTTCTCCTCCGTAGGACGAAATGCTCCGCTCGGACATCCCCCCGTCTTCATGAAGGGTACGTCAGGATCTTCTTGTCTCTTCTCTTGGTCTTGCGCTCTTGGTTCTTCTCTTTTCGAAAAGGGGAGGGGGGAGATAAAAAAATGACATATCGCAGTATCTCTGCCCTCAATCCTCGCCTCGGCATTCGCCCTTCGTCCTACAAAAAAAAATCACGGTTCAAAAACCGCAGGCGAGGCGATCTTCTTTAAAAAAAGTAAAGCTGACGATTGAAACGCTTCCTTCGTTAATTTCCGATTTCGTGGAAAATGAGCCCGCTGAACTGTGAGGCGTCCAAAATGTTTCTACCGAAGCTCCTAGGGAGATCCTCTCCATCCGAAACCGCGTTAGGTGCTGCGCGAACGTGAATATTATGTGCTGCAACTAAGAAAGAAAAATAACTCGCGCAGCTTACACCATAAGACAATTCTTTTCAAGTGATAGGGCTCCGATTAGTTAACCTTTTTAACTCATTTCTTTTAAATGTATTTCTAAATAAGGCAGCCTGTTTGAATGTACAATTTTATTTTTATGCTGTTGTTCGACTTGCAGATACAGTATACAACATCGCTAAGTTTCTTACTACAAAATATGGTCCTTTCCAATTGCTCTGCAACTTGGGAGTTCTCCCCTTCTTTCTTCAGGGATTATATAACTATACTTTCTGTCCCTCCTCAAAATAGATTTATCTGACTTTAAGATCGTACTTCTCCCTCCCCTTTCAGATTTTTGTTCGTGAAGATTTGATTTATTTGATTCCTTACTTCTTTATGAATTTCCTCCAACTTCCTTTTCACTTTTCCTTAAGTAATCTTCCAGAAAACCAACCTCCTCAGTTTTTGGTGGATTACCGCGTAACAAATCAGTCGGTAGACGAAGATCTTGAGCAAAATAAACTCCTCCGCTGGTCATTCCAGTAGTTTCGTGTTTGAATGATCTGCCAGCAGATATAAAGGAATCCACTGATCCCAATCTTTTTAATTTTCGGAGATAAATTTTGTAATAGTTTTTGTAATAGTTTCAAATAGTTTAAGATAGTTTGATGCTGACGTTTTACCTATCCGTTCGACTGTGGATGCAAAGCGGTTTTCTCGTTTTCTTCATATTTAGTAAGCGTGATAGTTCGCAAAAAATTCTCGATTCAAAGTTCTTTGTCAAGTTTTATTGATGCCAAAATGATGCCATACTTTATCAAGTTTTATTGATGCCAAAATGCCCATCCGCAGGAGAATTATATAGCTCTTCCAAAATTTGTGCTATGAGCTTTCTGGGCACAATTAACTGGAAGATCGTTTTTTTTCAGATTAGGGACCCATTTCTTGTAGAGTACACTATTCTTAATTTCGAGAATATCTCAATAGGACCAATATACTTTGGTAGAAACATCACTCGCCGCCACTTCTTATCATGAAGGATGTCCCACGTCCGCTTCTTTTTTTGATAAAAATAAGCAAATGCAGAGATCTTCCATTTGCTCCTTACGTCAATTTTCGCAGCTTCTGCAAAAATCTGCTAACATAATCTTCCTGCTTTGCGACTTCTTTTAATTTCATGTTAGCACAATAGCGGCATTGATCGCGCACGGCCATCTCGACAATCCGTCCATTTTTATGAGAAAGATCTTTATAATAATCAACCGCGAAATCGTATTGTTGCTTCTATCCAACGCGCCAACTGTCTTTCTAGATCTTTAAACGATAGCAGCCATTTAAACGAAATATGATCCGAATTATAAACTTACATCCATACAAATAATGGAAAAATTTCACTGATCGAATTATGGCTAAAAGTTCGCCGCGTGATGCAATAATTTCTTTCAGCTTTACTCAATGTTTGACTGAAATATGCAATCACTCTTTCTATACCGTTCTGCTTCTGTGACCGCACCAATTCCTTCATTTGACTGTATCTAGAATAAATTCCCCTTCCGTCTCAGAGAATGATAATATCGGCAGAGAAGTTGAAGTTCGTTTTAAATCATTAAAAGAATCTTGGTGTTTTTTTCCCAAACGAATTTAGTTTGATTTTCAGTTAGTACATAAAGTGATTTTGCCAAAGAAAAGAATCCTTTTACGAATTTGCGATAGTATGAACAAAATCTAAGAAAACTCCTTAAATGTTTTTTATTTTGAAGGATTGGCCAGTCCTTCACAGCATTTATTTTCTCTGGATCTGTAACAATATTCTCCGCTGATATGATGTGATCTAAATATTTAATTTCTTTATTAAAGAAAACACATTTTTATGGATTAATTTTCAAGTTTGTTTCCCTCAAATGATGGAAAATCTTTTCTAGGTTTGACAACATTTCTTCAAAACTTTTATCAAAAATAATCACATCGAGATAAACTAAGCAAATTTTGAAGGTAATCTTTCAAAATCTGCTCCATTGTTCAAATATAGTAGGAGCACAAAGATCGAAGGGCACTTTAAATTGTCACAATCCGTTATCAATCGAAAAAACCGTCTTCTCTTTATCCTCTGAACGAGTTTTAATCTGTCAGTATCCACTTTTTAAATTCAAGGTAGAAAACCAATTTGTTACCTGATAGTTGGTCAAATATATTATTTACAATATATTATTTATTCTTAGTAAGAGGTAAGAGCCTTTTATCGTAATTGCGTTAATTTTGCGATAATCCACACAGAATCTTATTGTAGCGTTCTTCTTTTTAACTGGCGAGAACTAGTGAGTTCATGAACTAGTGAATTCCTCTATTATTCTTTGTCTTTCCATTTCTATAATAATTTTATTCATCTCTTTTCTCATTTGCAAAGGAATACAACAAGGAACTTACTTGATTGTATGAAGGAAGAATCTTTCACATTAATAACATGTTCCTCAAATTTACAATTCCTCTCAATAACATCATGAGAGAATATATCATAAAATTCGTTCAGAAAACTGGCAAAGTTCTCTTTTTCGAAATTCCCCAAACAGCGCGAGCTCTCTTCAAAAAGTGTCACCAAATTCGACAGAACTCTAGCAACCGCAATACTTTCTACGCGAGCGCATTTAAAATCAGTGTCAATATCAGAAACTAATTCGAGAAAAATGCAATCAAAAATATTTTATAAATTAAGTACTTTACAAAAATCGACCAAAATACAATTATCACATTTATTTCGGTTATTAACATTGGTATCTCAACAGTATTTTGCAAGTCGATCTTTTACTATGGTTTTGTATCTAATTGGTACTTGTTCCCCGTGATATTTAACACAGTTGTCAATTATAATTTTCGGTTTACGATTCAACCAAATTACTATTTATAATTGAAATATCGGAGCCCGTATTAATTCTGAGAAGACAAGATTTATTATTAACTTTGCCTTCATAACAAAAATCTTCCACTTACTCTTAATTCTATTTTTCCTGAAAGAACATTGTTAATACAATAATATTATAAGGACAAAGATTAATACGTCGGTTATTAAAGCATTGTTTATTTCTAGTAGAATACTTCCTGAAAGAATGTAAATTAGCACAACAATTATCATAGTAAATATATGGCTTATCTTTGTGTCATTAAAGCATAAGCCATTCAAATGATAAATAGTTTCCGGGAATTCTTTTATTTTAGACTTCCCCATAAAGTCCGACTTCCTCGTTTTCCGCTTTGCCAGGACACTCAGAACGGAAATGTCCCTCCTTTTCACATTCTCAACATTTGTTATTACTTCTATTCTACTCAAAATTTTTATGGTATTCTTAGGAAATCTTTTAAATTTATTTCCATTAGTTTTGGTCCCTTCTCTATTTTTCTCTTCAGTTTGACTCTTTTCTTTTTTAATAAAATCATTTCCTTGTTTTCTTTCGAAATTTAAATTATTTTTTTTTATGTTGAAAATTATTTTCTTGAATCAATTTTATTGCCTTCCCTTTTTTGATTGCTATTCTTAATGACGTTATTCTCTCTATTTGGAGAGCCCTTTTTATGAATCCGTCGGAAAGAGCGAAAACAAATTGTGCGCATGCGATTTTATCGCGAATCGAATCGGGACTCTGGATAAGCTAATTGTGATAACCTTTCTATGTCAAAACCCCAAAAAAATGATATTTTCTCCGAATTTCTGTTTTCTATTAGTAAATTGCGAATAATAGTTTTGTAACGAATGCGTCTCACCAAAACGCATCTCCAATGTCGACTTTAATTCTTCGAATTGTAAGTTCTCTAAATTTTGCATTCTAATACTGCACGCGCTTTGCTTCGCAAACACGAAACCAAGACATGGTTTCCTCTTCCCAACGGTTCGCGCGGGCGATGAGAATTGCGAAAAACTCGCGTAAGGGCATACCTTCATCGTAAGTGTCTGGTTTTAGTTCCATGGATGTCCCTACGAAATAGTGCAGGCAGATCGAAACGATCAACTGAATGCGCGGACAATACACGATGATTCATATATTTGTGCAATCGACATTTACATTGGAGTCAATAAAGTTGGCAGCGCTCGCAACAGGATTCGCGCGATTGAACAAGAATAGCATGCATAATGTCACTCGCAGCAGCAATGAAATAACCATCGACGCGGAAGGGTGGATTATTAATAGAAACATTATTAGAGAGACTTAGCTGGTTTGCAGGAATCCCTCGTAGTTTTTCCTGTAGCTGCGCAATCTCGGTATCCCTTTGACGCAACGTCGCCGCAAATTCTTCCTGTCGTTGCTGCTGTCGTGCAACTTCTGCGTCCCGCTGTCGCAACGTCTCCGAAAATTCGTTCGACATTATTCCTCACGCAGCTATTGTGTCTCTCGTAATACAGCTTGAAGCGTCGATGCGACGGAAAAAACTTTCTCTGAAGCGGTTCGCTGAACTATCGCTCCGTCGTTTGCTCCATTTCTCGCTGAGCTATCATTTCCTGCAGACTCTCCATTAGAGCTCTTTTCCTCGTAATGATTGGCGAACGAATCATTACACGATCCCAGACGAGCTCCCAAAATGTTATATCTGGGCGTCCGGCTCGCGGAGACATATTCGCGTTCACGTACTCCCGCCCGCAGAAATGAACAATACGGATATAGTAGAAAGAAGAAAAAGAATTTAGTTTGAAATAGACACAGTCACACGTAAGCTTAGAGCACACGAATGATGATAAAATCAGAGGATCGAAAGACACGTCCAAGCGCAACAATGGTTCACGTCCAAATCTGCCGATCTTGTTTAATAACAAAGGGACTTGTTGCTGAGCAACGCGATTTTCGGAACTGCGAGAGTGGCAAACTACGGCTGTAACACTATTATGTTGTATAACCATTAACACATGTTGATAGTATTAGTGAACTACAATCAAACCATCCAACAATTATCAAACATATATCAAATTATCGAGTCAAAAACATCTGTCGAGTCAATGTCAAACATCTATTCTTATCGAACGTCTATCGCACCACTTTTAATCCTAATTATACATACTAGGTTCCGAAAAATCTCAACCTCAATTTGCTAAATCGAGATCTTTTCATATTTCTGAACTTTTCTTTTTCTTTGAACCGACAGTCGTCGAACGGTTCAATCGTATGCTAAATGTGGAAATGTGAAAATAGTTCACACGCACAAATTATTAATCACGTATTCATCTATTTGTCATGTAATGCAGCATTTTCGATACTATTTAAAGCGTGAACTTTATTTATTTATATTTATTCATATTCTATAATATTTATTCATATTCTATAATAAAATTTTTATAAAAATTTTGTGAAAAAAGCATTAAATTTATTAATAACTTTTGGCATTAAATTTATTAATAACTTTTGGGGTAAAAATTTATTTAAATTAATTTAATTCTTCACTCATACTATTTACACACAATTCAAAATATACATGTTTCCAGTTCGAACATAAAAAAGTTGATTGACTTCATGTATGGATGTGTACCAAGTTATGACAATATTACATTACATGCAACATGTATTATAACAAGTTCTACAGAAAAACTTTTAATTTGAGTTTATATTAGAAAAAAGTTTATATTAAAAAAGAGCAATTTTAGAGATCAAATAAACAAAATGACACAGAATCATTGCCGGATTTGTATAATATTTTATAATTTGTAACACCATAATTTGTCTGTATTTGCATTGAGAGTGACTCGATTAAGGTTCAGACGTTTGTAATAAATTGTACAATTGATATTATTTTTTTTCTATTAGTACGTTATTTAATTTTGAATTATAATGTTAAAAAATACACCAATAGTTACGTCTGACAGACTACTGTCATATTTCTGTTAATTTTATAAGTCCTTATAATGAAGAATATACATTATGTGTAGTACTTATAATACGTATGTGCATATGTATATATATATATATATATATATATATATATACGCGCGCGCGCGTATGGTCGTCTCTCTCTCTCTCTCTCTCTCTCTCTCTCTCTCCTCTCTCTCTCTCTCTCTCTCCTCTCTCTCTCTCTCTCTCTCTCTCTCTCTCTCTCTCTCTCTCTCTCTCT
>NW_012130100.1:490195-500195 GCF_000143395.1 Atta cephalotes | reverse complement strand
CAGTAAGATGAATAACTTCATACAGATATTCCAGAAGGATACGCCCGAATATGCAGACTGGAAGGTGGAATTTGCGAGAAGACTCATGATCATTGATTTAATATCGTGCTGTAATATCTTAAGACTGGAATACAACGAAGATAAGAAGGAAGTACAATAATAACACGAATGCCTGAACAGGAAGACGTCGATGAAGAAAATAGTGAGATAAGCGAGGATGAAAACAATGAGGAGAATGAGAACATTAGTGGATGAGGAAGCACAAGAAGAGAGATATATAAAAGGGCTGGTCGATACACGCATAAAATTTTCGATAACTTATCGAGATGTAGAAAACTTGATCAAAACTTTTAGCGGCAAAGACGCTTATTCGACAGATAGAGACATAGATAGCTGAATTTGAAGACGCAGCGGATCTTTTTCAATGGACAGAACAAAAGGTATTTGTAAAAAAATCGTTAACTGGACGAAGCGAAGATGCTTATTAAAAGTGAAGTGTGATTAGAACATGAAGGGAGCTGAAACCAATTATGCAGGATAAATTCTCTAATAAGGATAATAGTGCTCAAATACATGCTAAGAGAAATTTGAAGAAAGACACAGGAATGTCTATTTGATAATTAGCGTCGAAGCAAAATAGAGCCGGAGACACTCATCCAATATGTACAATAATTGACGGCATCCAATGGATGAAGAATAAATTGATATCATATAGCGTCAAGAGTGAATTTTAAGTAAAGATTGAAAATACACGAATCTATTCGCAAGAAAAGTTCGGAAGAAGGAAAGATACAAGAAAAGAACAATGCAGTGAAGAAGCAAAAAATATTTAGAAAGCCAACGATCACTAAAAAGATAGGGCAACAATCAGATCTAGAATGATGATATAACTGTGGAGCTAAAAGACATCAATCATCAATCGAAAGACTGTAAGAAAAGAAAGCTAGATAAAAAATGTTTTAGCCCTCCTGGAGGTGGAAAATTATCACCTGGACAGTGAAATTGTAGCAAAGCAAGTATCGGAATGGCTCAAGGAAAGGATAATGAAAGAATGTACATTAGAATATGCGAGTCTGATAATCGTAGTGAGAAAGAAGGATGGATCAACATAGGTTTGTATATCGTAAGTTAAATGATCATAGAGAAAGATGGACATTCGTTACCGCTCATTAAAGATTTATTAGAAAAATTGGGAAATTCGCGAGTGTTCAATATATTAGATTTAAAAAATGATTTCTCCTATATGCCGATAGAAAATGACAGCCGGAAATGCACATTTGTTATACATTGTGAACAGTATCAGTTCTCAAGAGCACTTTTCGTATTGCAACTCTTCACGAGTATTTCAGAGATATGACAGGATAGGCTATTTTTCTCTTTCCACGCTAATAATCGAAAAAAGTGCAGGGAAAAATATTTTAGGCCAAATTTTGTGACTTGTGAGGAGGACATAAGATAATACCATTTGATTTTGGATGTTGTCAATATCTGGACAAGTCATTTTGAATTTTCTAAATGGAACCCTCAATTTTTCATTGTATATTCTTATAGTTTACCTTGAGAGCTTTTCAAAACTTTAACTATAATAAAATATTTCCTCATTAAGTACTTTGCAAGTTATAGGGCTTGAAAGTTATAACAATCCCGGCATTAATATTACCCAAGATGTCTGACCGATATCTTTTGAATGTTATTAAAGATCATGACCTGGATAATATTTGTCAAGATTAAGGTTATTGAAGTTCTTCTTTTCATTTTTGCATCAAAAATTCATTTCTGTAAAAATAAAAATAAGAGGTATCTCCAATAGTTTTACTATTGACAAGGTTATATATTATCCAGGTTATAATCTTGAACAATTCTAGAGGTTTTAGTCATCGGTCGGATATCTTGGATGCCGGCGGTGCTGTAACTTTCAAGCCCTGTCACTCACAAAGTACTTAAAGAAAAAAATTTTATTATAGTACTTTGAAAAGTCCTTGAGATATGCTACAAGAATATGTAATGAAAAATTGAGAATTCCTTTTAAAAAATTCAAAGTGACCTTGCTCTGACCTCGACAACGCCCTCCAAGATTAAATCAATGATACAGTCTTATGTCCTGATCAAAATCACAAAACTTTCGTCTGAACTTTTTTTTTTAAATTGCACTCTTTTCGAGTTATCAGCATGGAAAGATTAAAATGGCCTACCCTGTACAAATACGGTATTTGGGATTTAATTAGGCAAAACGTAGTGCTATTGTATGTTGACGACTTAATTACATATACTTGCAAAAAATGAACAAGAAGTTTCAAATCATTTACAATTAGTATTAAAAATCGCTAGCGAATACGGCTTGCAGATCAATTTTAAAAAGTGTTAATTTATGAAAAGAGCTATAGAATTTCTAGGTCATGTTCTAGAAGAGAATAAAATCTATCCTTCATCAGGAAAAATTAAAGCAGTAATTGATTTTTCAAAGCCAAAATGGTTGAAAGAGTTTTAAAGTTTCATAGGATTGTCAGGTAAAAAAATTTATTTTATTATATTTGATAGATAGATGAGCTCTTTTATTAGAAGATTATGATTAGAACATAGACTAGGAGTACGTGTCGACATGATGAAACATATCGATATATTAAATAGGTATGCGGTGACAGTAAACTGATTAAAAATTAGCAGAATCAAGACAACAAAATGAAGGCTCTGAAAGAGATCATGAGAAATAAAATAATTATCACGCACTATGCTACGAAGTGAACAGAAGAACTTATTTACCAAAAGTATTATATTCATGATCTAAAACAATGCTTTAGATGCCTTGACAACATATATCAAGGTCAATGTCATTGGAGTTGGGTCCCCTTTTGTCAATGTTTATCGAAATAACTGACGTGAATGGTAAAACTAAATTCTAAGAAATTACTTATTTAGTACGTTTTTATTTAAAGATATTAATGTCAATGTTATATCAGAATTATTTTGTAAAGTAACATTTAAGTTAAAATTCGTGTTTTAGTTTAAAGTTTCGTTGCACATCATGTGAGATGCAACATGAGATGAATAGCCAGATGTAGGAATTAATTTTAGATCTTAAGGCTATTTTGAATGGCGTTCCATAAGTGACGCGACCAGTATGCGTAAACTCGATGAGATCCATCACCGACGAGATACTATTAATACTGATGAAATCCTCGCATATGTGTGAATATTGAAGTGATTAAGAGTTCAAAATTGATAATATTGTACTAATTTTATGATTTATTAGTTTAGTAGACATATTTAAGCATTTAGAACTCAATAATATTTTTTATTAGTTTAGTAGACATATTTAAGCATTTAGAACTCAATAATATTTTTTTCTTTAAAATTATGATTTCAGTGTTATCGTCAAAGTTTGATTATCAACAGAGGTGATAACTGCAGAAAAAAAAAATTGCAATTTTTCTGCAACATACAGAGACATTATAGCTTTACAAATATTTAGTTATGAAACATTTATGTAATAAAAAATCATGAATTTAATATGAGTTAAATATTTATGTTAATAATAATAAATTTATATCAATTCGATAATGTCAGCGTTCTTCAATTACTTCCAGGACCTTGGAACTTTTTTTCGGGACCGTCGAAAATTTGCCCAGGGTTGATTGTCTTTAATAGTATCTCGTCGGTGGATTCATACAGATGAATTGCAGGGTCACATAGAGTCAGCCACTAATTTCCGGCAAGACTAAACGATTATTCCATTTATGTTTTGTGAGTACGCCCGTTTATCAATGTTTGATGTCATGTTATATATATTATATTGTAATAACGATTGAAATCATGGATATGGGTTTAATTCTTAATCTTAATAATTACTGACAGAAAAATCACACTAAATTGTCCGGAGAAAATAATTAATTATTACAACTTAATTTATTACAACTATTAACATCGATCGAAATTTGTTATATGGCTCCGGATGCCAATTCAGTACTTGAAAATTGCGAAACCGATTTTTTTGTGAAGCTGCGAAAAACAAATTAAAGCATATTATCTCAGAATACTTAGAGACGGACATATCTTTAGAAAATAATGATTACACAGTTAAGGTTCATTTACGAAACTCCGTGTACGCTTATATGGTTACACCTTAAAAAATTGCATTGCAAGAGCGTAAGCAAATCCGTCAACGTATCAATGATCTGCTTGATCGTAAAATCATCAAATTGGATATTTCGCTATATTGTGATAGGATAGTTCCTGTAAAAAAGAAAAATACAGATCTGCGATTATACGTAAATTTATGTCCGCTAAACGCACGTATTCACGAACAAAAATATTCGTTTCCTCTAATCAAAGATTGTTTAACAAGGTTATCGAATAAATTTTCGCATCATTAAAAGATGGATTTTTAATAAAAGTACATCCTCGATGAAATATTTTTCGTTTGTATTTAACACTCGACGGCAATTTGAATATGTTCATTTATCCTTCAGTTACTCTGCAGAATTTCAAAAAACGAGTTGTTCAGATTTTGCAATCCTTCATTCGCGATAATAAAATTTTCGTTTACATATATACCATAGATATACATATACTGTTTTACAATTCAATAGACTCAAATCTATAAATTTGAAGAGATACTGATTATTTTGAATTACGGATTTGAATTCAATTTTAAAAAATTTCTATGTAAGAAAATTGAATATCGGTTACATAATTGGGGATAACAATATGACACTTAGTAAAGTGAACGGCACACACAGACCATTCAGAATTTCTCGTGATCAAAATCAGTGTATTTATAATTTATAACAATTTCTTGGTCCCGCAAATTATTTTAGAAAATTCAATTAGGACTATTCCATAAAGACTAAACTATTACTCAATTTGTTAAGAAATAATGCCGAATTCGAATTCAGTAACGCGTGTATAGATCTATTTAATAAATTAAAAGAAGAGCTTACCCCGTCTTGCGAATATATTGTCCCATCGCGCCGACGGAATTGCATTCAGATGCGAATAGCCTGAGTTTGGGCACTATTTTGCTGCAAAAATATAAGGATAGTAATTAGACTCCGATCGCGTATTTTAATAAGACAATTAATAAATCGGTGGCCCACTACCATAGCTTCAAACTTGAAATGCTACGAGGACAAGTCAATAAGTTCTTAGAAAATTTGTAAAAAGGCATTCGCAGAGTCATGTCATATTACTTTTTGACAAGTAATATCTCTCAGCTGATTACTATCAAATTTTGAGCGGAATTCATCGCGTGTTTCTGTATACGCGATTAAAGCGAACAACCTTTGTATTTTTTGCAAAATGGAAAAAAAACGAGTTTTAGCATATTTGCATCAGCGTTTGCGACTGTATACAATTGGATGAATGAATTTAAACGTGATCGTACACATGTGATGCACCTCGTTCGGAACTTTAATTGAGGCATGCCAGAAATCATCGATAAAGTCGATATTGTTTCGACTGATCGATGAGTGCAAGTGCGAGCTTGTTGAAGCATAGTGATCACATGGTAGTGATTTCAATTTTACGACCAATTGGGTATGAAAAAGCTATCGGCAAGATGAGTGCCGCATTTACTCACTGTGGACCATAAGCGCGACCATGTGACGATTTCAAAACAATGTTTGAAAATGTTTCAACGTAATCCAAATGAATTTCTGCATCGATTCATTACTATAGAAACATGGATCCATTACTTCACACATTCCGAAACGAAGGAACAGTCAATGGACTTCACTGGTTGAACCAACTCCGAAGAAGGCGAAGATTGTAAAATCGGCCGGAAAGGTGATGGCCACAGTTTTTTGGAATGTACGCGGTATAATTTATATTGATTACTTTCCGTCGAAGCAAATGCTTAATGGCGATTATTATGCAGCCTTACTGGACCATTTCAACAACATTTTAAAGAAAAAACATCCCCATTTGCCAAAGGAGAAAGTGCTCTTCCATCAAGTCGGGCTCACATGTGTTCGGCACCGATGGTCAAATTCAACGAATTCCGCTACGAATTGCTTCCCCATCCAGCATATTCGCCAAATTTAGCCTCCTGCGACTATTTCCTGTTTCCAAATCTGATGAAATGGTTCGGAGGAAAGAGATTCATTACCAGAGAGCAGAGAGCTCATTGCCGAAACAGAAGCTTATTTTGAAGGATTGGACAAATCATATCATTCGGACGGCTTGAAAAAATTGGAGAATCGTTGGATTAAGTGTATCGAGCTGAAAGGAGACTATGTTGAGAAATAAAAATGAATCGATCAAAAAAAAATGTTTTACTATGTTTTCTTAAACTTATTGACTTGCCCTTGTAGCTATTGTTCAGACGATTGAGAGCTTTTACATATATCTTTATGGAATAGAATTTACAGTAATTACAGATTGTATTATACGATTGACTAAAATAATTTTAATTTATGACATATCGTAAACCTGCAAGTGTAATGATAACGTATGATCTCAATAATTGTGGTTCGCTGTTTCCGGAATCATTAATTTAAATGTATTCTCGGAGATGGCAAGTAAATATACATAGACACTGAGTCGTCCCTGTTCAATAATGCTTGCGATCGACATTTCATTCAAAATATGCGTGTATCTCCTGTTTTAATCACGCTGTCTATCTCAAATGACACGCGATCCCCCTTTCGAAAAGTTGACTATCGCGCACACGTTCCGCTTGCGAAAGTTCAGTTCGTTTTCCGATCCCGATCAATATGGATCATCTATCGATACTCGCGCTGAACGAATCTTATCCCGAACATTCAGAGCAAATCACACCGAAGTTTCATCCCGTATCAACGCTGTATTTTGTCATGTAATGTTATCGATATACTATCTTGATCAAAAAGTTCCCGGAATTTAGAAAATTCAAAATATAAGTTTTATTCATCAAAAGTGATATTGTCCTCTTCAAAGTACTTCCCATCGATTGCAACGCATTTATGCCAGCGCTTGATCCAGCTCTCGAAATATTTCTGGAACTCTATTGTCGGTATATAAGAGCCGTCATCGATTTTTCCATTACCTCCTTTCGGCTGTTAAAACGCGTTCCCCATAATGGTTTTTTGACTCGATCGAACAGAAAAAAATCGCAGGGAGTTATATCAGGTGAATTCGATGGCTGTTGGATGGTATTCGTTTCATTCTTGGTCAAAAATTCACGGATAATGAGGCATTGTGCGACGGTGCATTATCATGGTGCAAAATCCACGAGTTGTTTGCCCACAAATCCTTTCTTTTTTGGCGAACTGCTTCATGCAAACGTCTCATAATGCTCAAATAATACTCCTTATTAATTGTCTGACCTTCTGGCAAAAAAGATGTACAATACCGTTGTAATCCATGAAAACCGTGAGCATCGCTTTCTTTTTCGATTGAAACCGACGTGGTTTTTTTAATCTTGGCTCATTTGAAGCTTTCCATTCACTCGCCTGATGTCTGGATTGCGTGTCGTACTCATAAACGTCTCGTCTCCAGCAGTGATGCGTTTGATGAATATTGGGTCGGATTCAGCCTTGGAAATCATGTCTTTGGTGATGACAACGCCGTCCCTTTTTTGCATGAAATTCAGTTCCTTCGGGACCAACTTTGCAGCAACACGGCGCAAACCCAAACCATTAACTACAATGTCCTGAATGGATCCATAAGCAATGTTTAAGTCCTCTGCCAGCTCTCTGATAGTTAATTTGCGGTTATTGATCAACATTTCTCTCACTTTATTGATGTTTTCGTCGGTTTTCGATGTCGACGGCCTGCCACTGCGTTCATCATCCTCGGATTCACGATCACTTTTGAAGCGTTCATGCCACTCATAAACGGCTGTTTTCTTTAGAATATCACTGCCGAAACAGTTTCCCAATATTTCCAAGATTTTCACACCATTCAATCCATTTTTAACGCAAAATTTAATACAAACTCGTTGCAAATTCAATTCCATTTTTAAAACTGTAAAAAATCGAAAATACGTACAGAGGTAGATGTATTCAAGACGGCGTAACTTTTACAAATGTCAAGCTACGGTGATAAAATTTGATGGGAATGTCAATGATAGATGTGGCAACCTAACCAAAAAAACAGAACTCAAATCAGCTGACTCAGAGCATCACCTGATGGTAATTCCGGGAACTTTTTGATCAAGATGGTACGCGTACTGCGAGGGCATTCAGTGCGCGAGAATTGCTTAAGTTTCAAACCAGATTTGCGATCTCGCAATTCTGCCTAACTGCTGCGAGAAGATATTCAAAATCGTATCAAGTGTAAGTTATATGGCGTGCATGCGTCTAACCGAACGCATCAGTCATCGGATTACGAGCATCGCTTACCGCTCGCTTCGAATAAATCTTAATTCCGACTAACGAATAAAGTTTAAAATTTATTACAACAAAGAGAGTCGTTATTACACGCCTTGGTGAGCAAGCCTTCCATATAAGATGATACCAACGTCACACACAAACATATTTTGGTGCCTTCGAGCCAAATCGTCGCCAAGGAAAGTTATTGTTTGTATATTTTGCTTGATTCTCAAACGTTCCGCGTTGTGCCTTTTCCGTTGAAAATCACATCTCTCGACGAACTGATGAGAACCAGCAGATGAGCGCCATATCTTGCACACTCATTAATTTTAAGAAGCTGAGATTAAGATGACACGTGCCATAATGCAGCAACGCTTTGCAACCCTTAAGGAGACCTTCGCCAGATGCCAGGAGCTGGATTGCAAAATTACGCTGGCTATGGACGAGAAATTGAAGACAACCCAAGTATACTTCATCCAAAACTACTTTCTGAGGACTATTTTCACGAAGCTGTCGACTACATGGCTGGACTGTCACAAAGTCCGCAAACCTCGTCCCGTTGTACATGATGTAAGTGATCAATAACTCGTTCCGGTCATCGTCACTTCCGGGGTCAATCTGACTTTTGACGGGAATTTTGACAAATGGGAAAGCTTTCGTGATAAATTCAAATCAATGATTCATAGTTGATCAAAGTTCATGATCAAAGTTTAACGAATGTCGAGCGCATGCATTATTTATGTTCGTATGTAAAAGGAGATGCAAATAACGCTCTTGATCACCTCATGGTAACCAATGATAATTTCATTATCGCGGAATATTCTCGATTCTCGATATGACAATAAACATCGCCTTATTACGATACATTTGCAATCGCTTTTCAATTTCAACCGTCATTCAACCGCTCACAACCGAGAAACCTCTAACGATCTTCGCACGCTTCGCGATCAAACCAATAAAGCAATACAAGCTCTGAGGAATCTCGGTTGTGCTATTGAATATTAAGATGATTGGCTTGTTTTCCTTGCACAAAAATTCATCATGAAAAACTTGGGAACTTAAACTCGGCGACACCGTAGATTAATTCGCGTTTTCGCGAACATGATCAATTTCTCGCATTCGCGCGTTCGACCATCACACCTGCGAACGCAACGGAAAAATCACAGACGACTAAAAAGAAAACTCCCGCCTTACATACCGTTTTGTTCTTGTGCTCATTGTACAAAGCGAACCATCTATTATATTCTACGTTCCTAAAACAAACTCCATCCCAACGTTTTGAATTCATTAAAAACCAGAAATGTGTGTGAATTGTTTCAGTACGAAGCATGCTGTGAAAGATTGTATCCTCGCGCGTGTCGACAGTGTAATATACAACATCACACGTTATTACATATTAAATAATTCCGTTAAGTCGATATTAAGCAACTGCCGATATCCGCACCCATGAGCGAAAGTGTAATCGCCGTCGCTACGCACTTATTATCGAAAACCATAGCACCGAGCTCCAAAATCTTGTTCGCAACTCTGTGTGTGTGTGTGTGTGTGTGTGTGTGTGTGTGTGTGTGTGTGTGTGTGTGTGTGTGTGTGTGTGTGTGTGTGTGTGTTGTTTACGTTTCTCGTCGTCGTCGTACGTAGTTACGTAGTACGTACGTACGTTACTTACTTTACTTTACGTTACTTACGTTACGTTACGTTCCGTTCCGTTCCGT
>NW_012130100.1:461560-490175 GCF_000143395.1 Atta cephalotes | reverse complement strand
CGTACGTACCGTACGTACGTTAGTACGTAACGTAACTAACGTACGTACGTACGTACGTAACTAACTTACGTTACGTTACGTACGTACTACGTGTGTGTGTGTGTGTGTGTGTGTGTGTGTGTGTGTGTGTGTGTGTGTGTGTGTGTGTGTGTGTGTGTGTGTGTGTGGCGAGTTTTTTTTATTCACCGTTCGCGCGCTAATTGATCAAGGATCCATTTCTACGTTTACTCTGAATCGCTTGCCTTCGCCTTTCAAGAATTTATCACTTCGTTTCCGGCATTAGCGAAATGCAGTCCATCGTGCATAACGCTGCTCAGATTACTCCGGAGTATCGCAACGGACCTGTTTATACTCACACGATACGGGAATCAACATGCGAGATGCGTTATTTGATAGCAAATCATGGGAAAGACATGCGAGATAGAAAAATGCGGAAGAGCGCTAATTGACTATTCTAACGCATCCTCTATCTCGCAAGCTGATTCCAGTATCATGTGATTTCACCTTAACTCTTCTTAGAACAACTCGTAAACGATAAAGATGCCGAATTTCCGTTCGCGGTTCCCATTTTATGTCATCAGACATATGTTGATGATTGTGCTTTTGGCGCAGACGATCAGATTCTTGTCAAACATGCGATCAATTGATAGAATTATTAAAGAAAGGAGGCTTTCGCCTTCGAAAATGAGCGAGCAACGTCACCGCTCTGTCCGATCTCGATCGGACTGCGAATCATGATTTAACCACTCATAAGATTTTTCACTACGATGAGCACTTTAAAGTTTAGGAATACTTTGGAATCCTAAGAGAGATATCTTTCAATTCCATCGTACTGACTGACCATACTGTCATCATCCGAACAAACCAAATGAGCCATTCTGTCAATCATCGCAAGTTTTCGATCCTTTAAGATGGGCTACTCCCATCAATATTATCACCAAAATTTTTATTAATGACCACAGTACCTGTGGTCATTCTAATGCCGGTGAGATGACGAAATTCTTAGCAATATCTTGATGCTGGTCCGATTACCATCAATGACTTCTATATTTCAATTAGCATTCCATGCTAGACTACTTACATCTCATACTCTACACTGCCCTTCATGGGTTTTCCGATGCATCGACTGACTTTCGCTGCCGCAGTGTATTTCCGTACCGTTAATTTAGACGGCTCAATTACCGTCTCTCTTTTCGCCGCCAAATCAAAAGTGTTCCTGTTAAAACGATCAGCGTCCCGCGTTTGGAATTATTCGCTGCGTTGCTTCTCGCTTACTTGATTTCATGTGCTCAGCGCTGCAGTTACCAAATCTCGAGTGTCACTGTTGAACCGACTCCACTATTATACTCGCCTGATTGAGTCATCTTCCCGATGGAATTTATCGACAATCGTGTTTCGGTTGTGCAATCACTCCTTTCTGGAGTTTCTTGGTATCATATTTCGACACATACTAATCCCGCGGACTGCGCGTCTCGCGATCTCGATCCCAATCTTTTCGAGACACATATTTTTATGATGATCAGGCTCTCCCTCTATAGTTGCATTATCCTCCTGACCGAACTCGTGCTCTTCAGTATCTTTCGATATTTTTTTCGAATAACGTCCAGAGTCTCCGATATGTGCATTGCACGCTATTGGAATTTTGCATCGCGTTATTCTTCGTGACCAAAATTGCTATGAACTACCGTTTATGCACCGTTTTAAGTCGACTCCAACACTCTAAAAACTCGCAAATTAATATCATAACTTTGCTCCCCGACGAAATTCAGAACGCCAAACGCTACTGGCTCAAAACAATACAGTTAAACATGTTTCTCATCAGCGCCCGCTACCGAAGAACAGTAGAGAAGAACAATCCGCTCTCTGTTCTCAATCCTTATATGGACGAGGATGGATTTATTCACATTTGAAGAAGACTCCGTCGAGCTTGCCTTCCAGGAGCGACGAGGAACTCCATTGTCTTACGCGCACACCCGCTAGTTAGTACTCATCATCCAGCCTCATCATCTTAGAACGTTGCATACCGATTCTCAATTAATGCTCGTGTCATTGCAACACGAATTCTGGATTCTTCGGCCCAGCGTTCGATCCGTTCTTCACAAGTGCATACCATATACACGTGAACGTGCCGACGTGCCCATCGAACTCATGAGCGACATCTCGGCTACAAGAGTCAATCGAACCGCTCGTGCGCTCCATACCGGCATTGATTACGCAGGTCCGATCGCTGTCCGAATAGCTCCCGCTCGAAGGCATATATTGTAAAAGGCGTATATTGCAAAAGGCCTATATTATTCGTATGCCTCACGACTAAAGCTTTACATTTAGAGCTTGTCAGCGATTATACCTCTCTTTCCTTTGTAGCAGAGTATCAATGATTTGTTTCTCGCTGAGGACTACCGACGTCCATGTGTTCCGATAACGGAACCACGTTTCACGGCGCCGATCGTGAATTGTCCGATGCACATGCAAAGCAATTCGCGATCTTAATTTCCGCAACCGACTTGCTACTGACAGAACTACGTAGCATTTCCTATCCCCTGCATTGCCGCATTTCGGCGACTTGTGGGAAGCCGGCGTTATTGCTCTCGCCGAACCAAGCGTGTTTGACTTAAGTGAAAATAGACTTTCGCGTTGGCAAATGGTTCAACAAATAATCGAAGATTTTTGAAGATTTTAATCCGGTGATTACTTGCATACCCTTCAACAACAACGTTTAAAATGGCGCGTTGTCCGACGACTAGCCAAATCATCCTTGTGCGTAACCCTCTGACTTCAGCGAGCCAATGGCAACTTAGTCGGATCACGGCGTATTATTCCGGCGATTTGATTGACGATTTGATTCGCGTCATAACTGTAAAAACAGGTCCAGGAATACAGGCGACCAATTGTGAAATTTTGTTTTCTACCCGTCATGGTGGGCAGAGCTGTCGTTGAACTTATCTGATGTTACAGTATCGCGAATCGTAAGCTTCGATTGATTGCGTCATAATTATTATTATTTTGTATCAATTCATTTTCATTGATATACCATTATTGTATCTTGCGTGCTTTGATGTGAATTATTTCGAATGTCTACATTTGAGGCGGGCGATATGTTCCGGAATCATCGTCAATTTAAATATAATTCTCGGTTGTTGCAAGCTCATAGACTCTGAGTCATCCCTGTTCAATCATGTCTGCGACCGACATTTCGTTCAAAACATGCATGTATTTCGCTCCTGTTCTAATTACGCTGCCTATCTCAGGTAGCACGCGACCCTCCTTGCACAACACTCGAAAAGTTGACTATCGTGCACACATTTCGCATGCGAAAGTTGAGTTCGCTTCCCGATCCCGATCAATACGGATCATCTATCGATACTAACGCTTAACGGATCTTGTCCTGAATATTCACAGCGAATCACACTGTAGTATCAACGCTGTATCTAGTCACATAACATTATCAATATATCGCGTACCGCGAGGGCATTCAGTGCGCGAGAATTGCCTGAATTTCCAACGAGATTTGCCGGTCTCGTTACTGCTACAATACAATACACTTTCTTTTGAACGGCTGCGAGAAAATATTCAAAGTCGTACTAAGTAAGTCGTGCTAGTTATACGTGCACGCGTCTAACTGAACGCATTGGAATATCGCCTACTGCACGCTTCAAATAAATCTTAATTCTGACTACTAACAAATAAAGTTTAAAGTATTATAAGAAAGCGAGTCGTTATTATACGCCACCTTGGTAAGCAAGTCTTCCATACAAGGTGGTACCAGCGTCACACACAAACTTTTCAATAATAGTATAAGGTGTACAACTTTGCTTCCGCCGTTTTCCTATAGATGGTATCCTTTCCTTTAGCGGTAAGTGGTGGTCGAAATAAATAGATCATAGACGTCATACAATAAACTTGGGCATCTGTCAACATAACTCCATAGAAACATTAGTCGATTTGTGTCTGCATCATAAAGTTATTCTCGATTGAAAATGTCAGTTTACGAGCCAAATTCTCGTCATTTGCGGGAGGTTTTAATTTTTTGCTTCAATATGAAGAAATCTGCGGTTGAGGCTCGAATGCTCTAAAATACTTATGGTGAGGCCGCTATTAGTGAAAGAACGTGTCGTGAGTGGTTTCAACGCTTCAAGAACGGTGATTTTGACGTCCAAGGTCATGCTTTGTATTTGGTGGAACCAGCTCGATATAGTGTATCATGAACTGTTAAAACCGACTGAAACAATCACAGGCGATCGGTATCGAACGCAATTGATGCGTTTGAGCCGAGCATTGAAAGACAAACGGCCGCAATACAACGAGAGACACGATAAAGTGATTTTGCAGCATGACAATGCTCGATCTCATGTTGTGAAAGTGGTCAAGACATACTTGGAAACGTTGAAATGGGAAGTCCTACCTCACCCGCCGTATTCTTCAGACGTTGCTCCCTCTGACTATCACTTGTTTCGATCAATGGCACACAGCCTGGCTGACCAGCACTTCCGGTCTTTTGAAGAAGTAAAAAATTGGATCGATTCGTGGATAGCCTCAAAAGATGACCAGTTTTTTCGACGCGGGATTCGTACGCTACTCGAAAGATGGGAGAAAGTAGTGGCCAGCGATGGACAATACTTTGAATCATAAATGTATAACCAGTTTTTTACAATAAAGCCTCGAATTTCGGAAAAAAAACGGCGGAAGCAAAGTTGTACACCTAATATATAAGTAAAAATATTGGGAGTGTGCATTAATTTTCGGACCATATTGTTACTACCTTCACATTCACAACACCATTATATGACTTTAGTTTTCAGTATGTGTCATTTTGCCGAAATATAAACAACATTATTTTTTTGAGCATTTAATATGTTCAATTTTGTGCCAATAAAACGCAATTTGCGGGAAACTTTGTTTTTTTGCTTCTATTTAAAGAAAAGTGCTGTTGAAAACCAACGAATGCTGTCGGAAGCTTATGGTGATTATACTCCATTAATTTCAACATATGCGTACTGATTTCGACGATATGAAGAAGGTGATTTTGAGGAAGACAAGGAACGTCCAGACCAATCGAAAAAGATTAAAGATAAGGAAATAGAAGCTTTACTCGATTAAGACCCGAGTCAAATGTAAAAAGAACTAGCAAAATCATTAAATATTGATCGATCAACGATTTTCAGACGTTCGAAAGCCATTGAAATGATTCAAAAATAAGGATATTGTGTGCCGTACGAGTTGAAGCCGAGGGACATCGAAAGGCGCAAAATGATGTTGCATCAAAGATACAGAAAAAAAAGTTTTTGTATCATTTGTATCATATCGTGATGAGTGATGAAAAATGGATACGCTATGATAATCCGAAGCGCAAAAAATCATAGTGCAGGCTAGGCGAATCGCCGGCCTCGGGAGAGAAATATGCGAGACCCGCTAAAATCCCACCGAGTGTTCTTCGTTGGCTCCAACTCGGATGTCTCCGGGAACGCGTGCAACATACTTCTGGAGGCGCCCCGGACCTGACGGCCGTACAGTCCTTTTAATAAGAATCAAGTCCTGAGAAGCGCCATGATTGGTCAGATTTTAAGTCCTTTTAAACGCCACCATTTGCGGATGTGATAATGAATCTGTTAATTGATGTGAGTAATTGTTTAATATAGTAGTAAAAAAGGAGTGAACACAAAATCAGACTATCAATGGTGAAATTGTGTTTCCGGCCGGTATCTAGTATTAACATCCTTCCGCTCTTATGTTGTGATTTATGCTGAAGGGACTAGGCAGCTATAGCCGAACTTAACCCGACCATGGATGCTTTGACGGGATACCAGTCCCAGGATACCAGCTCTCCTCGTCCCACTCCCCCCCTCCCCAGCATACTGATGAAGGGGACATGATCCGTGTGACCGGCTCTTGCCACCTGAAGACCTAATCTTAATGGCGCTCTCAGAGGTCAAAATAATATGATTAATAAATAGATCATAGATTTTAAATTCTACAACTTTTGTATGAAACATTTTTTTCAGAAATGTTTATTTTTTAAGATAGATAGGGGTTCGGAATTTTTGTATATCCTGTATGTATAATTTAAAAGAAATATATAATAGCAAATAAAAAATCAGATTTCTTAAGAGAAAGACTCATCTAACTTTAAGACAGCAGTCATACAAAAGCATCTTAAATTAGATATCTTAAATTAGATATAAATTTGTTCAACTGTATTAAAAAGAGAGAGTGCTATTTTCCATGAATTTTCTATAATAAAAATCTGATCTCCAAAAGCAGAACCACATCGCAAGGCTAATGCCTTCACGAAATTCCCAATGATGTCTGAGTAAATATTTACCTTTACGCCGTCTAAATGACCAAATGTCCAAATGACTTTCGATCATTATGTCTGTCTTCTAAGAGATTAAAGTCATTCATATTTTGCAACATTTCCTACTTGTTAAAAAGTTACTTATAAAACAAGTTCTCTATATGGATTTTCGACGTTCCATGTTAAACGAGGTCCACTCCATCTCCTGTTTGCCTAGAGGCATTTAACTTTCCACATAAAACGAGATACACCCCACCTCTCTGTCTAGGGACATTTGATTTTTTATGCAAAACGAGGTTCGCTTCATCTTTTCTCTTTCTAGGAGCAAAACAAGATTTAAAATTATATATCCTTTTAAGCAGAAGAGTGAAATGGATCTCGCTTTGTGTGGAAGCCAAAAACCGATATGGAACAGTACAATTATATAGATTTTTTATTGCCTCGTAAGCAAGGATTAGGATAAGGTGAACCTTTTAAACATGCTTTGTATATATACATGTTTGTATATATACGTTATACCATAACATAATTAATTATAAAGTACGAATATCAGTGGATTGATAGCCCACCCATTAATACGATATCCCATTCACTCTATGGATTAGAAAGATCTCAGATAACGATTGATATTTTTCGGACATACCTAATCTAGAGAGATCGGTACAAAACAGAAATAAATGTATCTGATGCAATGGACGAGAGGATGTTGCTAGAAAAAGGATTAACAAGGTAGATGGATATTCGGATGAAAGGCTTTCCATTAAGAAGTTGGAGAAATACTAAGAAGGAAGAAGACGCAGAAAAAAGGAAAAAAGAGGATAACAAAGATAATGAAGAAAAAAAGAGAAAGGAGACAACGATAGAAAAGAAAAGAGAGAACAACAAAGATGGTAAAAAAGAAAAGCGAAAGGAAAACAATGGAGAAAACAATAATAATGAAGAAGAGAAAAAAGAAAATAACGAAGACAACACGAAAAGGAAAAGAGAAAAGAGTATAAAGTTGAGGAAGGCAATCGTGAGGAAGATGGAAATGGAAGTAAGGGGATCTACAAGAAAACGGTAAGGGAACTAGGCGCACTAAACTATACGCAAGTGAATTACACAGATGTCGACAAACAGTATCGTCATCAGATACAACAGCTAATTGACAACTACGTACTGAAGCAAAACAATCAGATCAGTATTGAAACGAAGATCATATTACAAAATGAGACGCCAGTTTGTTTGAAGCCTCACCGGTTAGCGGTAAAGAAGAAGATCATCCTGAATGCACAACTTAAAGATTGATTGCGCAACGGCATCATCCAACAAAGCAGCAGCAAATAGCCCAATCGTAATCGTGCCGAAATCGAAAAAAAGGAACGTATCAGGTTTGTGTGGATTATCGGTAACTGAACCGCAAGGTTCCCTATGCCTTTGATCGATGATCGTATCAATACATTAACTGATGCTCAAGCTATTCTTAGTGATGGACTTGAAGAACGGCTTCTTCCACCTGTTGATCGCTGCCGAAAGTCGTTAGTACCTCATTCGTCATACTCAACGGCCAATATGAATTTCTCAAGACTCCGTTCAGATTATACAATAGTCCTACATTTCTGCTTGGTTTATTGTTGAAGTCTTTCGCGATCTCAGTCGAAGGAACATCGTGTTCACATATATAAATGATTTAGTAATACCCAGAAAGACCAAAGCCGAAGCGCTGGCGAACTTGAAGGAGACGCTTACCGTTGCAGTTGAAGCGGGACTCGTTATCAATTGAAAGTAGTACAAATTCCTCCAGAGTATACTTGGGACACACGATAGAAGACAGTCATATTGGTTCCTCACTGATGGAAGTAAAAAAAGTGTGAAAAGATTCCTACCCAAAGAAAACTATCCAGCTTTTTAGGCCTTATAGGGTATTTCCGTAAATTTAAATTACGGGATTATGCGAGAATTGCAAAGCCGTTATCGGAAATCCTGAAGAAAAATCGAAAATTCTGATTCGGAGAAGAACAACGACAATCGTTTGAACAGTTGAAAGGGATATTGACGACAGTTCCGATACTCCAATCAATCCAATGCAATCACAGAGCTACACGCTAATACCAGCAAGGAAAGATACAGGGCTTCTACAAAAGCAAAAGGAAGAGAATTCCTTTAAACCGGTGAATTATAGTCGTAAGATGACTGATACGGAAAAGAAGTATCATTCCTGTACGAGCTAAAGGCTCTAATTATTATGGCAACTATCAAGAAATTCAGAATTTATCTGTTGGGCATCAAGTTCAGGATCACCGAATGCTCCGCATTTTAGAAGACATTAAGTAAAGTCGACATTTCAAAGATTGCAAGATGAACGTTGATCTTGAAGGAGTTCGACTCCTTCTATTTGGATGAGATCGAGAACTCGTCTCTGACACATTGACGCATTCGGTGTCCACTCGGTGTCCATTCGATGTCCGGACACACTCGCTATCCAGTAATCGATAATCATAAACGATGGACTCATGTTGATTTTACAAACAACAAGATGAAGAGGAGAGGAATCATGAAAAAAATCTTAGAAAAGGAACCGAGGATTATAGTTGCAAGAATGATATCTTGATAAAGAGAGTCATCGTGTTACCTTCTAGCATGCTTTACGATATAAAGCGCAAAACACATAACAATGGCCATTTTGGAATTAAGAAAATGTCGGAAAATATCCAAAATTAATACTATATCCCTAAATTAAAAGAAAAAATCGAAAACGTACATGAGCTACTGTGTATCATGTATTCTTGCTGAGAAGAAATGAGAAAAGAAAGTGAGCTTAGGCCAATATCAAAGAGGGATACTCCGCTGTCAACGTATCATGTGGATCACCTCGGATCGATAGCGACGTTGAAGCTGTATAAATATCTCTTTGTTGTCGTTGATGGTTTCTCCAAGTTCGTGTGGATTTATTTGATGAAAACCATAAATGCCAGAGAGGTATTAAAGAATCTACAGAGCCAACAGAAAGTATTCGGAAATTTATGTCGAATAATTAGTGATCAAGATTCGGCGTTTATGTCAAATGATTTTCAAAGTTACTGTTTCAAAGAGAAAAGAATATCGAACACATCCTGATCAGGCCTAGAGGAAACGGTCAAGAAGAACGGTCAAGTCGAGAAGGTGAATTGTATTGTTCATTATCATTATACTCATTCTCACTAAGCTGTCTCAGAATCATTCGGATAAGTGGTTCAAGTACATACATAGAGTACAAAACAGCGATCAACTTACCAAAGAAGCGTGAGAACTAGCCCGTTTGAAGTCCTCTTCGATAAATGCGGACAAAAAAAGATCCGGAATTATTATCACTTATCGAATTAGAATCGGTAGCAGTTTTTAACGAAGGACAATGAGAATTAAAGAGACTGGAAAACATCGCCCGAGTTCGAAATGAAAATCGACGCACACATAACCGCAGATTAATTCCGGCAATTCAATACAATGAGGACGATCTCGTTGCCATCAAACGGATGCAGTACAGGCCGGGACAGAAAATTAAAGATAAATATCTCGGTTTCTAAAAGATTTCGAAAAGAAAACGAGCGCTACGAAGTAATTAAAGAAGCCGGTGAACCCTGGATAACGTCATCATCAGCGGACTATATAAAACCGTATGCATATCACTCTTCAGGGACCGAAGAAGGAATGGCGGACACGGATCCCTCGTATACTCCTGAGCCGGAGCGTCAGACAAGAACGCGAGAGAGAATTAATCGCAGGCGAGTGTGTGTCATGGCCAAATCGGCAGTCATTGTCTGTGCATCGCGAATTACATATATTTAATAATAGCGAGTATTTATCAAAATCCTACACATATAACATGTAACAAATTAAACAGAAATATTCACACTCCGTTCTACAATCACATGGTCTATACAAATATTACAAATAATCAAGAGAGATACATATATTCATTTTACATTAAAAAATGAATTTACGATATTTAAATAAATATGTTTAGATACCAATGGGATCATTGCATACAGAAAATAAATATTTATTCAAATTTAAAAAATAACTTAAATACTTAAATACTTAAAAAATACTTAAATTAAGTGTAAATCTTTTGAATTAAATAAATATTTATTTATTTTAAATAAATTGTCCCATTGGTACTATATAAACAAATATTTATTCAAATTTTTATGAATTTTTTTTTAGTGTAGCAATTACAAATGGAATCCTATGTTGTTATAATAGTTTGCCGATCAAAAACGGAACTCATAACAATGTTCATATCATGAAATCAAAAAGATGAAGCATTTCACATGGTGAGGCAAGGCTAGATCAAATTTCGATCAATCAAATATAACTATCAGCGTTTCACTGTTTACTGCGTATCCTTCGGAATGTTTCACCTTTCTGATTCTACCATAGCTCATATTCCTATTTTCATCTTACCAGTTTTCGATTTCAAACATTCAAATCAATATTTGAAATAACTACATATTGCAAATACAACGACTTACGGAATTTGATCTAAATCAATTTAAGCTAAGCTAATATTCGATCTAAAATATTTGATTTAACAGTAAGTTGATCTAAAGGAGATTTGATCTAACAGTGATTTAGTCTAAGGACACATTGGTATAAATAGTATTGTACTTTTGATCTAAAAATCGTTTAAAAAATATTAACTGGTGGAAAAATGTCGCTAAAATTATTCTTTGTTTTATAATAAATATTTTTCAGTGAAACTTCAGTGAAATTTAAGAGAACTTCGCTGGAATTTCAGAAAAATAAACTTAATTAACATTTTACTACTAAAGTAAATATTATTGATTAGCATTAAATTAGCATTACGAAGTAGTACGCCCCGTAGGAGAAGAGAGTGGGGTGGGAGTTACTTCGCGTAGAAAGTCATGCGCTCCCCTTTTTTTTAGGTGAAAAAAATCTTACATCCTTCCAAGAAGTGATGATCTCTGAAGAAATCTTCTCACATGGAGAGGAAGACACCCCCAGATACGCTGAATCCGGGGATAGTACAGCATTCAATCCTTATGTCTTTACCCGGAGGAGTATGATATCGCTTACCAGCTAAAAACCTTACTGTGGTCATCTTTGCACTTAGAGGGAGGGGCCGGGGATTATCAGTGATACACTTCCAATCCTCCTCGTGATCGATGGTTGTGCCTCGATGTTGACCACACGTTTTAATTATTCTATGGAGGAAGAGGGACTGGGCCCTCTTTCCCCCCTACTCCCAGGATACGGTATTGTAGGGACTCGCGCCATATTGCCTAAAATGGCTGAGAGGCAATTTATGCCTCTTTCATTCATCCGGCGACTAGGCGGAGGGGAGGGGGGAGAAGGGAGGATTTTCCTTCTTCCTTTCGTCCTCCTTCTGCGACATAATTCTGTCGCAGAAATGAAGGACCGTCTTAAAAAAAATATATATATATATAATATATATATATTATATATAATATATATTATATATTATAATATCTTATAATATTCCTCCCTCTCGACTATCCTGCCCACGATATTTGAGAGGGAAAGATCGATCTCTGAGAGCTCGGCGCTCTGTCATCCAGGCAGGACAACTAATTAGAGCATCGAGTACTCTGCCGTAGTGCCAGCATAGAGGTGTAGGCTCTTTTCCAATCCCGTGCAGATATTTGCCGAAGTATGCCCGTGAAAACCTACACCAGATGATATATCAGTCCATCCCTTACTTATCCATTTGCGTAGATGAGGCTGAATGGTCCAGCGGCCAGGGGTCAACAGAATCAAGAGTGACTTCTCCTCCCGAATCGTCGTCTTTCTTGCCCTATTCCGTAGAAATCTATGTCCCTCGCTGTTATCTTTACTCCTCGCTCCCTCGCTTTGATACTCCGATAGACTTCTGCGCGTCGACGATTAGATTTATGGGAGGAGTCCCAACGAGAATTACCGCTGTACACGATCCTGTAGATCCGGGCGATTTTTTGCTGTGCGGAATAAACTAGTTACTTTATGCGTTTCTGGCGATAGTCAGGGCCTACACTGGTGCTCCGTAAAAAACCACTGAATTAAAAATGCATACAGGCGCTGAATTTTTACGCATGGATTACTAATATTGGGTAGAAGGCGAATCAGCATATTCGTTAACCTACCCTAGAGATGATTCTCTTAAAGTGTTCTTCGAACCTCCAGAGCCCATCCAGGATGAGTCCCAAGTACTTCATATGGAGCTAACCCTCGAGAGAGACAACAACCTGTATCTCTGTGAGAGGTGACTTCCAGGAGATTATCATAAAAAACGTGGCCTCCATTTTATGGGAAGCCACCTCCAGGCCTATCCTCTCGATCCTTCGCCATCTCATGGAGATGGAAGTCACTTTGTGTGGAAAATTATGCGCGGTACATAACTTTGTGTAAAGTGTTCAATGCCTTTTGGCATTGAACCTTCGTATCAAATGAAAATCCATTTAAGCACATTTATTTGACGTCATTTAGAGTCAAAATTCATGATAATTGGACGTTTTTGAAAATTCAGTCATCAAAGTATTGAAACGAATCGCAGCGAGATTTATATAAAGTAAAATTCTTTAGACTTCCGTTTAAAAAATTAATCGGAAATTCATCTCTTTATACCAAATCTTCTTTACATCAACTCGTCATTGAATCAAATCTCTTTTAGATCAACTTGCCGTTAGATCTTTACATCAACTCGCCGTTTGATCAAATTCTCTTCAAAGTAGATGGATCTCTAGATCAAATTTTTTAGATAAATTTCTGTACTTGCGCTCCTATCTTCATCTCGCCAGCAGATTTTGAATATTAAATTAATATTTTAAATAACCATAAATGCACATTGTAAATAATACAATCTTTCACTGATACTATTATTGAAATTATATCTCTGTGTTCAAAACGAAAAAATATATCTATTTTAATAATATGTTAAAAATGTCGCATTCACTTCTTTGTTTCTCTGACTGAATTGTGGCTATACGATCAATCTTCCGACATTTTAATTCTTGTCAATACCTCAATAAAGTAAATCCCCCCCCCTCCCACAATTCTCTTCTTTTCTCACAAGTAGCAATATAAAAAGGAACAACCCGGAGGAACAGCTTAGTATCAAGCTGCTCCTCGCTCTAATGAAGTGGACTGCAAGGTTCACGAAATGTTGGCATTTCGGATCTGGAATGGATCTGGAGCAAACCAGCGAAACGGTATAATCTTTATATAGAAAGCACTCATGGAAACCTTAAGAATATCAAATATCTCTACAGAGAGTATCCTTGCTAAAATAAACACTTTCAGTAAACTCAGGTCTTCCCTAGCCAAGAAACTATTATATCAAAAACTTAGCATTCTTAAAACGCTGCAGAGATAATAACATCATCTCAAAATTTCTATAACTCAAGGACCACCTCGGAATTCATAAATCTAAAAACATCCTTCATTAAACCAGCTTCATCCTCATCAAAGAACGCATCCACTTCACTACGCTACAAATAGTCCAGAAAACTTTTCCCATAAAACCTTTAAACAGTTCTTATCTGCTACGTTGCGTACATGATATCTGGCAAACTCGTATTATATACGAACAAGCCATGAAGACCCACAATCTTCTGAAAGACAGAAACAGAAATGCATAAACCTTGTCCCTCACAAAAATCCACAATCCTCTCTACTTAGTCAAGAATTTCAAAGACCTTTTAAAACACTATTTCTTGCCAAAAGCCCTAACTTCGCAGTGACATCTAGAAAGATTCCAAAGGAAGAAATTATCAGCCAAATAGAATCAACCATCTACTGCCTCCCATCAGAACAAGCAGATAATATCCACAGATAGGTAATCAATATCCTTTTCAAAGCCAAACCCTCTCCACCAAACATCACTAGAGCGATTGGCCCTCCAAGACCTGAACAGGGAGACAGATATCGTGCTTTCAACCGACAAAGACAACACGAAAGTAGTCATGAACATTAGATAAATAGAAGAAAAAGATGAAAAATCTTCTCTCGGACAAAGCACAAAAAGCTTGACAACTAATACAATGCACAAAACACCAAGATCTTGATGGAAAAAAGTAACATTCCTATAAAACCAAATCAACATTAAAACCTACAAATTCACTCCCATCAAGACTATACGGACTATCAAAAGTACACAAACCAAACACCCTCCTCAGACCGATTATCAGTGACATACACTCTCCGACATACAATTTATCCTGCTTCCTAGTACAAACACTACAACCTCTTACTAGAAAATCTGAATCACAATCAACTAACTCAACTTCATACAAAAGATGATCCAAAAAATCCGACTACGTCTCACAGATCTGCTTATTTTGACATAAAATCCCTTTTCACAAATCTCAATAAAAGACACATTAAACATAATATACAGAGTGGACCATTTAAAATTTGGAATTTAATTTGGCTCTAAAAAAAAACGCATGAATATTTTTCAAAGTTTACGGCTTTATTGGAAAGGTAGTACATTGCCATTAAACATGAAATACAATTTCATTCAAATGATTTCCACGGCTGGCTGCACAATATCCCATTCTATCAACCCAATTTTTCAGTACATTTTCAGTACAGTTACATTGTATGAGCGTGTATTTCATCGATGGCATTGATTTCATGTTTTAATTCTTGAATCGTTTCTGACTGGTTAGCGTAACATTCATCCTTGATGGTTCCCCATAAAAAATAGTCCAGCGGAATCAAATCGCAGCTGCAAGGTTGACCAATTGACATCAACATTTCGGCTGATTATGCGATTTTTGAAGACAGTGCGCAAAAGATCGATTATAGCGTTGGCAAGGTGCGCCGTCCTGTTGAAACCAAATGTCGTCTGTGTCCTCCTCTTCAAATTTGGGAAGCAAGAATTCGTTTAGCAAGGCGCGGTAGCGCTCGCCATTGACAGTGACAGCAGCTCCTTGCTCATTTTCGAAGAAAAATGGCCCAATGATGCCGCCAGAAATCACACCAAACAGTCACTCGTTGTGGGTGCATCGGCTTCTCCATGACGACGTGCGGATTCTCTGACCCCCCCAAACAATTCTGCTTGTTCACATAGCCACCGAGATGAAAATGAGCTTTGTCAGAAAAGATGATTTTTCGATAAAAATGCTCATCTTTAATCAAGCGTTGTTCAGCCCATTGGGTGAACCAAAAACGCATCGGATGATCATGCGGCATCAATTCTTGCACTAATTGAACTTTGTACGGCTTCATATCGAGGTGTTTATTCAAAATTCTTCTCAAAGAAATGCGTGAAATGTTCAAGTGAACATTTTGTGATCAAGTGAAAGTTTTGAGAACGATGGCGAGTTGATGTTGATAGTTGTTCAAGCACACTCTGAGCAACAGCAGCAATGTTTTCGGTTGACCTTACTGGACGAGCACTTTACGTGAACGAGTTGCTTTATCCAATAAGGATCTAGTTTGCCGAATTCGCTTCATAAATTGATTCACAAACTGCGTTGAAGTCATTTTTTTTCTACCAAATTTTCCACGTAAATTTCTTACAATTTGGGTTGAAGACTCACCATTTTGGAAGTAAGTTTTCAATATCCCAATTTTGTACAAGCGTATAGCGACCCATTTCGTAAATGTCAAACAAAAAACTAAATTTCTGATACGTCATAAATGTTATTACGCCTTTCAAAATAACCGGTAGTTGAAATTTCAAACGCTGGATGGCCCACCCTGTAGGCTTCATATGAAGTCCCCTCCGACCTTATCCTATTAATAGAGTACTGCTTAACAACCACTTACTTCTCCTATAACAATCACTTTTATGAAAATTATATTAAACTTTAGATGCAGTAATGGGCTCTCCTATTTTTCTTGTAATCTCCAAGATCTTCATAGAGCATTTTGAGAAAGAGACCCTCAGAAAAACATTCAAAAAACCAGAAGTTTAGTTTCGTTATGTAGACGATACATTCGTAACACGGAAACACGACAGAGTCGAATTCCGTAAATTCCTTATTTTCTTCGACAATCAGCATCTAAATATCCGCTTCACTATAGATGTAAAGGAAAACGGAAAATTCCCCTTCCTAGATGTTCTTGTCTTTAAGAAAGACGATACCCTAGGCTATTAAGTGTACAGAAAACCAACACATAGACAGATACCTACATACTGAGTTGTACCATCTAGCACAAAAACAGTCTGCAATCAATTCACTTATACATAGAGCTTTCACCATTTCTGACAAAGAACAGCTACAGACAGAACTCAATCACTTAAAATTAGCCTTATAGAAAAATAGACACGACAAAAAAGACAATCAAAACGATCAATAAACATGCAAACAAGACAACAGTCTCAGACAAAAGGATCCTATCTATTCTCCCATATGTCAAAGGAACAACAGATCGGATAGGATATTGAACAAACAATATCCGAACTATCTTTAAACCACCAAAAAGATAGGATGAAAAAATCTTAAGAAAGTCTGAAGGTCAAAGACCTCCATTCAGCTCTGCAGGAGTATACAAAATATTTTATTTCTGCGAGCAAGTATATATTGGAGAAACTGGGAGAATGGTCAATCTACGGATAAAAAAACATCAACGTGATGTCAGGCTAAAACACGTCACGCAATCAGTATTATCAGAACATAACATCGAAATCAAATACTGTTTGACAAAACGACCACAATAGCCAACATTACATCATATTTTCCAAGAAAATATAGAGAAGCCAGAGAGATATAAAAACATCCTAACAATCTAAATAGACATAATGATTACATCAATAAACTATCGAAAACCAGTTATTGAAGATTGATCGATTCCCCCCCCCCTCCTCTCGACCCACATTTCTCTTCTTTTCCCCACCACTCCAATAAGTAGTATAATATAAAAAGGAACAGCTCGGAGGAACAGCTCAGTATCAGACTGCTCCTCGCCCTGATGAAGTGGACAAGGTTCACGAAACATTGGCATTCCAAGAATAGTTCTGGGGGGGGAGGGGAAACCCGCGAAACGAATAATCTTTATATATAAAGCACCTGTAGAAGCCTCAATAAAGTATTAAAATAATATATTAGATTTATTAAGCAATGTTAAAATCAATTTGGCAGTCAAAATGTTAAAATAAAATAAAATACAATAAATAAAAATGGTTCAAATAATTAAATAAATTAAACAATAGATAAGATTAAGAACTTCTCAGGATAATGTATGAATAACAATATTATTGTATTATAAACAATCTAAATTCGGACATTTCGAACCTATCGAGTTCTCTTTATTGTTAAGAAATAAATTTAAATGTTACAGGTAACTATGCAAGATGTTCAATCATTAAAATATAAAAAGAGCATGTTGTACTCGCATGTTGGAAAAAATAATTGTGGCAAGATACGGCCTAAATTCCAGCAGCTTACATCAGAAATTGTTGTTAGTCGATTCCAGAAGTCACATACATATGAAGTCTAATATATCGCAAACTTTTTCTCAAACAATGGATTGATACAGTGAAATTAATGTAATAAAGTTGCACACATGCTTCTCATTCATATTCTTTTTGCAACTATAACAAACAATAATTATCTTACATTAATAACATTATGTGTTGTACTTAATGATACCAAAAAATAATTATGTCGCTACATAACTATATTTTACATTTAAAAAATTAAACATCAATTATTAAAAATAATTACAACAAAAAATAAATAGTAAATATCTGCTAATTAACTTAAATCATCCAAATTAATTGAAAAAAATTGAATACTAAAAGTAATTATAAAATACAGCAGTAGCACGGGTCTCAATACTTTCAAACTCTGAGATGTAATGTTAAATCATTCGACAGTTGAAATGATCCTGCTATCTAACAAAGTAGTAATAGAAATGACGTAAGAAGGATATTAGGAGGGGGAATTCAACGTATGTAGGAAGGGATTGTAAGGGAGATGGATATGTATCAGGCAGTGAATCAGTATCCATCTGTCTATTCAATACATACTTTTATTTTTTGATATGTCATTTCAGAAATAATTCTTTTTTTATAGTAAAGCTCATTGTCCAAAATTTCCACTTCTTCCCATTTGAATTCAAACTAGTGCGAATTAAAACTAGAAAGTAAAAAATTACTGATGGAGACCTTGTTCTCTTGTTAATATCATATCGATGTTCATTTATTCTAGTTTATAATCTCCTTTTTGCCTGATCAACATAACTAGCCTCACAATCTGAGCATTCAATTTTATAAAACTACACCTTGTTTTTAGAAATGATCTAACGGTCCTTTCCCCTGTGTATATATTTCTTTAAGATATTAGATTGTTAGTGTACGTGAAAGTTGTCTTAAGATGTTTGTCAAAAGCTGTAGACATAGGTGTATAAGCTTAAATCCGCTGTTTGCTCATAGGTGGCATTAGTGAGCGTACAAAGCTACCCTGGGCACACAACACACTTTTTTTTATGTGTTTGACATCTGTTTTTTTAACAACAACATACATTTTTTCTTTCGTAATCAGTCTAATTTTTTGCTAAAAAAAAACATATGCGGCAAGCTTTGCTTTTCAATTTGAAGAAATCGGCTGCCGAATCGCATCGAATGCTTGTGGAGGCCTATGACGACAATGCTTTATCGAAAACAACGTGCAGAGATTGGTTTCGCCGGTTCAATGACGACAATTTTGACCTGAGTGACAAGAAGCGTGAAAATCGGCCCAGGAAGGTTGAGGACTGTCAATTGCAGGCTCTTTTGAACGAGGATGATACCCAAGCGCAAAAAATGCTTGCCGAGCAATGTTTGTTTCTCAAGCCATTTTCATGCGGCTACATGCCATGGGGAAGATTCAAAAGATCGGAAAATGGGTGCTGCATGAACTGAACGATAGGCAGATGGAGCGACGCCAAAACATATGCCAAATTCTGCTTGCCAGACAAAAAAGAAAGTCATTCCTGCATCGGATTGTGACAGGCGATGAAAAGTGGATCTATTTTCAGAATCCTATACGCAAGAAATCTTGGGTTGATCCCGCCCAACCATCAATATCTTCCTCAAGACCAAATCGCTTCAGACGGAAGACGATGCTGTGCATTTGGTGGGATCAGGAGGGTGTCATCTACTATCAGCTGTTAAAACCTGATGAAACTGTTAATGCTCACCGCTACTACCAACAACTGATCAAATTGCACCGTGCTCTGCGTAAAAAAAGGCCGCATTATCGAAAAAGACATGACAAGCTGATTTTCTTCCACGACAACGTACCATCGCACACGTCAACAATAGTCCAAAATTACTTGGAGACACTCAACTGGAAAGTGCTATCCCATCCCGCTTACTCATCAGACCTGGCATCTTCTGACTATCACCTGTTTTCGTCGATGGGCCACGCGCTCGCTGAGCGGCACTTCGATTCTTACGAAGACGTCCGAAAATTGCTTGATGAGTGGTTTGCCTCGAAAGATGAGGAATTTTTTTGGCATGGTATACACAAATTGCCCGAAAGATGGGAAAAAATATAGTTAGCGAGGGCAAGTACTTCGAATAAATTTGTTTTTGCTTCCTAGGAAAAAAAAATGTGTTTTTCTGACTAAAAAACAGCGGATTTAAGCTTATACATCTGGTAAAGTTCTCAGAAATGGATTTTACAAACGAAATAATAAAATATTTTTTGTTTTTATTAAGTAACTTTGTATTGGGAATAGCAGTGAAATAGGCTTTTGTCTAATTGCAGAAAAAAATAAAAGCAAGTGAATAGCCATTATCTAAAAGAATGCTTATAGTATCTTCGAAATTTTTTGGTAATATTACGGATGAGAAAATAAAAAAATTCTGTCCAACATACACTACACCTTTTTTATGACAAATAGGATGATTCGAATAGAAGCTGAAATATTCAATGACGTCGGTTTCGAAAATCGGTTAAAAATAATAAAATGGTCATGTAATATCACTGTGACATCCAAAAAATTGAGTCAGTTGTCATTACTAATTTCGATAGTGAATTGTAATCTTTCTTGCATAGAATTAAAAGTGTCTAATATGTAATTAATTGTGGAGCTGCCAAGATAATGTAATATAATCATCCACATATCTGTAACATAAAGGCAATTGTAATGACAACCTCTCCATAGCCTGTTTTTTTAAATCTTACAAAACTATTTCTGCTATAATAGGGGACAAAGGCGATCCCATCGGTGTGTCATATATCTGTAGAACAAACTATGAAAGACAAAAAATGTAGAATTAAAAATAAAATTCGTAACAATCATAAATTCTTCCTGTTATTTTTGTATTATTCGCTATAATTCCATCTTTTGGTTCTACTTTTCTATGCTAAATCAATCGAAACATTAATAAAGAGCGAAATCACATCCAATGAAGCTAAAATATAAATCTGAAAATATCTTCAAACTGACTCATGTATTTTTTATTACATTCTACACATTTTTGACAATAATTTGGACGGTGTATTTTTCTTACGAAAATAATAACTGCGATCTTACAGATCTTCACAAAATCTTTCACAAATTTTTAACAATTGGTCAGCAAATTGTTTGTTTGAGTAATTAGTGTCTTCCATACAACATTCATCAAGATCGCTACACAAGTTGAAACACATTATAGCATGATTTTTTATTTCTACGATGATAACTAATTTTAAGTGTAAAGAGGAGAATATCTGAAGATGGCTTAATCTAAGCCGAAACATGTAATAATATCTCAATTTTCCATTAAGTATATTTAACTCCTATTAATATTTTTTTACGTTTATATTTTAAGAATCGAATTTATTTACCTTTTTTATCGTCATATTATTATTCAAAATATTTTCCATTCAGTTCTACCAATTCGTTCAGCTCTACCAATTGGAAACTATTTTCCACATGACTATGTGTTACTGTTTTCTTTAATGATGTAATATAAAAAACAAGAGAGATTGTAAAGTAGACTATTAATCTGAACGTTCTGTTCATGGATTTTAGGCGCGCTGTAATATCTAGGGATAGTTGCATCGGTAATGAGAAGCCTTTTATATGTTAATTTTAATAAATTTTTTGATCTTCCATCTTATAGTATATTGCGTTAAATTATTAAGCTTTCTCGTGGGGGTGTTAATATACGTTCTCATCTGAAAGCATATTTTCTGATCATAAACAAGTCTGTCAATAGCAATGATATTCCCCTTATCTGCCTCAGTGAAAAATAAATCCGGGTGATCTTTAATAAATTTTTTAGTAATTTTAATCCATTTATTTATAATTAATATAATCTCATCACAATTCAACGATGGATTATTATGGTGTAGTCTATTTAATATAATAACTGAATGATTTCTAATGTAGTTAACTATATATTATTTGGACGATTAGATACATTGTTCTCAATTTGTTTTATAAATTTTATTATAGTTTCTTCTTTGTTATCTTGAATCAAAGGCAATCCAAATCGTTCATCTAGTTGTAATAAATATTGGACATCATGTGGAACATCAACATCACTTAAATTGACAAACTATTTCTCATGTACCCTGTCTAATGGATTAACAGTATCAAATTAATTTTAAAAAATTATACGAATCTCTGAATTCCAGTTTTCCTTTTCACAAAATTCTGTTGAATGCTATCAAACAAATGTTTTGTTATACTTAAGATTCAAAAAATTAATATTGTGTTTTAAATATCTATTTAAATGTTCGAAACCGACGTCATCGGATAGATATCTCAGCTTCCATTCGAATCAATCTACTTGTCATAAAAAAAATGTAGTGTATGATGGATAGAATTTTTTTACTTTCCCATTCGTAATATCACTAAAAAAATTTCGAAGATACTATAAGCATTCTTTTAGATAATGGCTATCTACTTGCTTGTATTTTTTCCACAATTAGACAATTGTGGAAAACAATTGTGGTTTAATTCTACTACTATCCCCACTCTAATACAAGGTTACTTAATAAAAAATATTTCAGTATCCCGTTTATAAAATCCATCTATAAGAGTTTTATGTCTATAGTTTTTTACGAGCATCTGAAGACAGCTTTCACCATATCTAACAACTTAAAGAAATTTATACACAGGGGAAAGGATCGTTTAGATTATTTCTCAAAACAGGATGTTTATAAAATTGAATGCTCAGATTGTAAAGCTAGTTATGTTGATCAGACAAAAAGAAGGTTACAAACTGAACAAATGAACATCTAAAACAAATGAACATCAATCTGATATTAACAAGGAAACAAAGTTTCCATCAGTAATTTCTGACTATCGTACTAGTTTTAATCATGAATGCAAGTGGGAAAAAGTCGAAATTTTGGACAATGAGCCTATATATTACTATAAAAAAAGAATTATTTCTGAAATGATTCACATTAAAAAGCAAAAATATGGATTGAATAGACAGACGGACCGATTCGTTACCTGATATATATCTACCTCTCTTACAATTCTTTCCTACATTGTTGAATTTGCCTTTCTAGTATCCTTCCTACGTCATTTCTGTCACCACTTCCCTTGTTAAATGGCAAGATCATTTCAACTATCAAATGTTCTAACATCACAATTCAGAGTTTGACAGCATTCAGACCCATTTGATATATTGTTGTATTTTATAATTATTTTTAGTATTGTACAATTTTTTTCAATTAATTTGAATTAATCGATTTAAGTTAATTAGCAGGTATTTACTATTTATTTTTATATTTTGTGTAATTATTTTTAATAATTGACGTTCAATTTCTTTAATGTAAAATATAGTCATAATGACACAATTATTTTTTGATATCATTAAATACAATATAATATTAACAATGTAAGGTAATTATTTTGTATATTGTAGTTGCAGGAAGAACATGAAAAAAGCATGTATGCATCTTTATTACATTAATTTCATTGTATCAATCCATTGTAAATTTGAGAAAAAGCTAACGGTATAATAGACCTCATACAAGTATGTGACTTTTGCATCGACTAGCAACAATTTCCAATGTAAAATTGCTTGAATCTAAGCCGTATCTTGTCACAATTATTCTTTTCAACATGCGAGTACAACATGCGCTTTTTATATTTTGATGATTGAACATCTTGCATAGTTATCGATAACATTTAAAAATTTATTTTTTATCATTGAAGAGAACCCGATAGGGGTCATAACATCTGCACGAATTTAGATTGTTTATAATAATTTTGTCACATATTATCCTGAATGGTTCTTAGCCCTATATTGTATTGTTTAAAGTAAAATACTTTGTTATGTCATTATTAAATTTTTGCACAGTTTCTAAAAATTTAGAAACAAAATCTGCTTTCAAATCTTTCATTCGTGTACTATGGTATCATATTACATAAATATGTGCTGATATAATATTAATCGTAAAATATTTGCAATAGTTTGTGGACTTTAATTTATCCAACGCATTAGCGTTTCTATCATTCGCTGCAGTAAAACTGATTCAAACATTTACATACGCATGGTATGGCACTATCCTCATAAATGCGGTAAGTTATAATATAATCTGATATATAATGATTACTATAATTCAAAATTAATCATTTCGGATATATGTGTTTAGGGAGATGACTTTCGTAAAGGAATATACTTTGCTGAATGGCCTAATTCTAATCTCGATCATCATATGAGAACAAACATTATTCTGATGATGATGCAAAAACCTATGACTATAAACACATTTTTTTCTCCAGTCGATGTAATCATGTTCACGAATGTAAGTATTTTAATTATAATCGAATAAATTATATAATAATTGAATAAATTTGAGTGAGCGCTTATGACTCTCAAATTGTTTTCACATTTATCGCACTAATTTAAAACAAAATTAGTAAAGTTTTATATTATAGTTCTGTAGAAATAGAAGATTTACAATTATTGAGAAATAGGTAAAAAATTTGTATTCAAAACTCTTCAACAAAAAACTAAAAACTAAAATTATTTTAAAATAGAATCTATATATATAGCATTTTTGGATTTAAAACAAATAAGAATTAAAACATTTTAATTGCTATTATATCAATTACGTCAATTAAAAATTAAGTAATTATGCATAATACAATAGGACCGATTTTACAGATATCAATGATCTTGACATATATTATCAAGGATATTCTTCTGAATAACTTAGAAAAAGCCGTCGTTAGTTGTTCTTTAAATATTGTAATTATTAATAAAATGAATCAAACATGATTTTCTGACGTTTAAAAAGGTATCCATCTATCCTGATATTTGACTATTTAAGATTACATTTTTCGCATTGCTTTTATGGTCTTCCGTTGGATGCGTTCCGAGTTGTGCATAAAACGCATAAATTGCATTATTATTACACAGCATTCGAAATCAGCATTCTATTTAGTCAATACGCATGGAAATGCTTTAGTCATTCGAAATGATTTCCTGCACAATACAAGTTATAAAAATAATAAGACTTGAAAATATTATATTTTTAATGTTGTATTATATTACACTGTCCGACACTGATTTTGTCTTTGCGAAATATCCATCAGTGAAGAATATAAAAAAGCTCATCAAAGCCTACATCAACTGTTCGGATGCACAAAAGTTCTTTATTTTCATGTGATTGTAACAAAATGAATAAAATACATTTCCTTCAATTTGGGTCTTTATCAATATAAAATATAAATCGAAATTACATAAGTAACGCATTCCAAGAAGATTCCCGACAATTTAGCTCATTCTTCTTTATCCAAATGCTAAATTAGCTATGTAATGAACATCAAATGATTATCAAAAATATTAACTTATACAATAATAATATAAAAACTTGCCAAAGTATTACTTACTAAAGTATTATAAAACCAAAGTCATATATATTGCATCAATAAGTAGAATCATATTGCTTATCAGATTGTCAGATTTGCTATGTAATCATTCAAAAGAAAAACGAAAAATTAGAGAATCATTAAAATCATTTATCTGAATTTTTATTTTATTAGCTTACATGTAAACGTTTCTCGCGACTCGATGTAAAGGTCTTGTGGTGTCGACAGAGATGAGAGTTAAAATAATAAAGTCATGTAGTTATTGAAATAAAAATAGAAATAAGAACAAAGAGGGGAAGACAATGTCACAATTCCGTAAACAAATTCATATATAATGGGTTTAAAGAATATCATTCAAGAGTATCATTCTATAAATTCAAACTCTGTTTTTGTTGCTTTATATGGATTCTGAAATCAGTCTTTTATTAAGCACCTTTCTTCGTCTAATATCTTCACATTTTCCCAATCCAAATCATGCTGATGACTAATTCTATATTCTATTATTACGGATTGCTGTGTAGTGTTTCAATTTATGTGATTTCTATGTTTATTTATGCGTGTCTTCAAATATCAATAATTGTTCTTACTTTTAAAGGAAGATTGCGAAATACAATTTCCAACTTTTTGACTTTGAAAACAATGCTACTCTTAAAATTTGCTTATCACGACATATTTCCAAAAAAATTGGGATAATATAGGCAAAAAATGATGATTATGTTCATACGAGGATTCGTCCGTGCAAAAATAAAGATTGGAATTTTTCCGTTTTTCTCTAGATGGGTTATTACGGACATTTCGGATTGATTCCAAATTGAGCGGAAAGTTTCCGACACCTCTCGAGCTGGCAAAATGTCGATTCCAATCGGAATGAGAATCAATCAGCGATAATATATCAATAGTTTCTTCTATCATACACTAATAAAAGAATGGCTAAATATGGCACAGTTTTTGTTTTTATTGTCTGCTTACAGTCAATAAAAAATATTATATCATATTTTATCATTTAAATTATTGCAGCACCCAATCTTTTTTTCTGTGTAAAAATGACATGCTTTTGGAGGTTATATGAAATTGCTTTTCTCGTGGTACTGTTACTTTAGAAAAATTTATTTGAAGTAAAGAATAAATTATAACCTTCTGTCCTTCTCTTTTCGCTTACGTTTATTCCGAGCTAGAAGAATAGGCGGAAAGTTTATTCCACTCGTAAACCAGCAAAAACGCATGAATGGAATCGCAGTCGGAAACTCGCTAATAGGAATGTCGCGTTTCCAAGAGTGATTACACAGTTTAGCTAATGCATTTCAAAATTCAATAAAATTAGACTTATTCGACGCATTTTTGCATAAAATGAACGAATCTGATAAAAAAGTATCGCTCTGCCCCGCGAATCGAAATATTAACTGTTAAAGTTGACAGATACTCAGATTTGGAAATCACATTAATGGTATCCTATATAGCACCAATATTGCGGAAAGTTTTCAGAAATGTTTCAACGTTTCACATCTCATGTGCAACAATTCCAAAAGGATTCTGCAATATGCCATATAAAATATTTTAATAGAAATGTTTCTAAATTATAGGCAATAAATTGAAAAACATTTAAACAGAACAAAAAATCATGATGTTAAAATGGCTTCTCGATATTTACTAAAAGTCATTTTTTTAATCAATCACAATTCAATTTAACGTCATAACATTTTAACGTTATTGCGACTTATTCTATTTTAATTGCGAAAAACTTTTGTATATGAATAATGATATTGTGCGGAAACTGCAAGTGTGATTTTTTAATAGCGATTAATGTACAGGATGCTTCTGATCAGTAAGTTAGATTGCCCATCTGCCTATAGGCAAAGGCATGCTTTACTGATAATGCAGAATAAGATTAAATCGCAAAAAAAATCCGGTGAGGAATGAAACAAACGAAATTGAATTTTACATTCTGGTATAATGTTAAATTCAATAATATGATATAAAATATGTACTTAATAATATAAATATCTGACTTAATTTAACATAAATGAAATTTAATAAATATTTAATATATAATATATAATTAGTTAAAGAGCGCATCGCGCTCTCATCACTTGCAAGTGACCATGAGTCAATGCAGCGGTATCCGGCGGATTTTTTTGCCGAGAACGATGCGTTTGAACGGAGTGCAGTGTTATTGTTGTGCATTATCCCCCTTTCCCCAAACAGTGCCTGAATTAGAGGAACTTCTTCTTAACGGACGTACATACTGTTCTGTCGCCATTGAATCATATGTGCCATTTGGCATCTGCTGATCTGATTATATTGTCATGTGGACTGCGAAATGCTATACGCCTACCATGTGTCCCGGTTCAACCTCCAATGATATCGACAGGAATGGTAAGGATTGGTTTGGCAAGTTGCAATTTTAGCCATCTATTCTCCGTTTTCATTGTCAGTTTGTAGGAGCGACGGTAAGGTGATCGGCACATTTTTCCGCGGAGGCGGTACAGTGATACCAGCTATGAAGATGATTATTCACGTCTCTCTTAGATTGCAACAATTGTTGCAACTTATTCCATCAGAAAACTATTTAATTTATAATACTGTGGCATACTAAAAAATATTTTTATTTACTGTTTTTATTTGCTGTGTTCTTTTTTTTAAAGGTTATCATGTCGCGAAAATATAAAAGAAAAACTGAGAGAAAAAATATGATGTAATGGAGCGAGCTGCTCAACTTGAAATTGACAATCCTTTCAAAACGATATTTCGTGAGACAAATATCAGAAAAATTTAACATTACTCGATTCTGTTTCGGTACGTTGTAAAAAAAAGAAACACTCCAATATCTCAAACCGTCCTATAGATCATGTAACTTGCAGTTGGTCAAGTATTTTTGGAAGAACAAGGAATCGCTGCAATGGCAATATGTTTGATCCTTCAACAAACGAAGTTTGGAAACTTGCTGATGAATGTGCCGCGCTTTTTAATTTAATATTCCGGACTATTGGAAGAAAAACATATTTGCAGCTCAGATTGTTTCTCAGCTTTTATGCTGAGACAACACAATGCTGATCTCTCGATTAGATAACCTGAAGCAACAAATTTAGTCAGATATATCTCATTTAATAAGCAGAATATGATTGTTTTTTTATCGCTAGTACTCTCCAGAAATCATCCTACCATGTTAACCTTTTGCTGCACGATGTTGCATATAATGCAACATTTTTTTCTCTTTCGTTTTATGATTCTCAAACTCCGCTCTTAAGATTTCTGCACATGCAATAAATTGTTATATGATCCTCAGATACTACTTTAATAACAAGTTAGGTACAACAGCTTTTATTTTGCAACTTGAATTAGTTATAAACAAATTGAACGCAAAAAGACCCTATTTTTCTAAGAAAAAATCGTTCCTGAAAAATTTTGATTAATACCTATGCTAAAAAGTATATGTATGTATATATGTATATATATATATATATATGTATGTATATATGTATATATATATATATGTATGTATGTATATATATATATATATATATATATATATATATATATATATAGTATATATACTAGTATACTACACGACCGACCGTAGTATTATTA
>NW_012130100.1:459350-461310 GCF_000143395.1 Atta cephalotes | reverse complement strand
GGAGGGAGCCGAGGAAAGGACGCAACTGATACTATTCTTGTGTTTATCGCTCTGAGGCGGGAGCTACTTGTCGGAACTTGATTATGTCCCAAATATGAATCAACATCGATACGCGACGCTATTATTCAAGATAGTACATCTATCGGTCCTCTTTTAGGTCAAGGAACTTAATCTTTTTGACTAGGAACCTGTATTGGACCTGTACGATCTTTGTCTAGATGCAGTGAATCGGAAGGGTGGCGAAATAAATGATAATTGATTTTACAAAAAAATAATTGGTTACATTTATTTACTACGATATGCGTTTATGTATGTAGGTGTCTGTATGTATACATTTATGTACGATAATTATAATAATGTTAAGATTAAGCTAATATGAATTAAAATAAATGTTTAGAAAGACTATGAATCAAGTAACAACAAATATGTAAATATAAGAAATAAATATAATTATCATGATCTAACGCAAATAATAAATATTTTAAATCGATGAAGGGTTTGAGGGAAGATAAATTGCCCTGTGTTTGTTCCGCCAGACATTTATTAAAATTTTCTCTTGTTAATGCCCACGACGTAGAAGGAGAAAATAATTCCGAAGAGAAGGGAGAAGAGATAGATTTTCCAGTTATGATTTGGTTCTAGGGAGAGTAACTGTGGGTTACTTAAAGGGTTTTATTGCTTAGGTACGGAAAAGAAGAATCATTTGAAACGTTTTAGCGCTTAAGTAATTCGGAGCAGAGAAAGACATCAATTACTTGAAGCGTTTTACCGCTTAAGTAATTTGTTAGAAGAAAGAATAGACAGAATAGTCTGTGGTTAAAGAGAGAATAGATCGAGGAGGAATGAGGGAGTGAGAAAATATCGATGGTGGTTATATGGTCATATAACCTTGCAATTAAAGTAACATGAGGAAGAAAAAAGAGAAAAAAGAAGGAATTTGTTCTTACTGTTTGCTGGAAGTGGCGAATTACAACGAGAATGCTTGGTAGTGATGGCTCTTAACTTAAGATGAAAGATCTTCAAGATAGACTGTTAATTTTAATTGGATTGCACTGAGTTGAGAACCTATATTTAAATTTGTCGACTGATTTTGAATGTCACTTCGAAAGATTTTTTTTTATGACTGACTGGTCGAAAAGTTTTTTTGTGACTAACTGCGTTTTTCCGAAGGACATCTATATATATCGAGATGTGATGCAATTCGGTACTTGGACTTATAGGTGATTCATCTTTATTTTGCAAAGGTTCCCAATTATTTCGAAAGAATAGGAATGATTAATGTGTTTTCGTTTTATATGTGAGTCAGAAAAAAGCTTATCTGTGAGTTATAGAGCCATATATGCGCTTTCAATCGAACACTAATTATTTTCCTTTAATTGATGTTCAATAATTTATAATAAACAAAATCAATATTCGATCTGCCATGCTATTGGTGACCTCATTATTCGCATTTGAGAGAAAAACAGATTTTCTCCACGAAAGAAAAGAATTATGGAATCGTCAAGACATAATACCTTAGACAAATGTTGGGGATGCACAACATTTACAATTTAATATTGTAAATGATTAATTCTTTTCTTTTTGTGGTTGTTAATTAATAGATTTCAAGTGGATTATTGCGTAACTGCTTAAACATTAAGGAAACTGATAATATTTTTCTCTCTTCCTTTTGATAAGAAGCAGGAAGGAATGACAAGGTGATCTCCAAAATTCCTTCTTGAATTTCTTCTTCTTATAAGTATACTTCTTATAAGTATGTGTATACATATGTGTGTACGTGTTTTTTCTTTTACATTTGTGAGAGGAGCAAAGAATATCAAGATTTTCATATCATGATTTTTGATACTTTATCTATATTCTTTCGTACTCCCTTTAAGTATTTGACAGAAAAAAAGGAAGAAGGAGGAATACATATCCTTTTTCTAGAAATATAGATTCGATTTTGTGCTTTATAATATTA
>NW_012130100.1:442764-457501 GCF_000143395.1 Atta cephalotes | reverse complement strand
TTACTTAGTTTTTAATTTTTTTTAAATTTTTTTAAGTTTTTACCGTTTTTCTTTTTTTACTTTTTTTATTTTTATTAGTTTGTTGTGTGTGTGTGTGTGTGTGTGTGTGTGTGTGTGTCGTCGCGTCGTCGTGTGTGTGTGTGTGTGTGTGTGTGTGTGTGTGTGTGTGTGTGTGTGTAGTCTCTCATGATGAAAATTCCGCTGAGCCAGGAGGTTATTTGATCGAAGTTTAGACATGAAATGTACATTAGATTAGGAGCCGCCGTGTGTGGGGACCGTTGGTATCCTCCATCCTGCATTCAATTGTGCCTTATCAGCATGTGTAAATCCTTCAATACAGCTTGGATATTCTTCTGCAAGCTGTATTTGTATAATAGTTGTACTGTAGGTCGCACAGTTTGTCTGGTTACGTATACAGAATCCTCGTGAATTATCACGTGTGCAAAGACAGGAACGTATTGGTTTTTCCATTCGGCTACCACATCTTCATAGCAGTAGCAACAAATTTTAAAGAAGGTGGTGGTGTGTTGATAGACTCGCCTTTCCATTGTAATAATGCACCAGAGTTTCATCAAATATCGATAGACGTCCCATTGAACCTCTTCTTTTGTTAATGCAGGTGGCTCTTCCTCTCATTGGCCAAAGATACAACAGAGGTGTCGGTATTTCATGTACTGCAATTTAACCTGATTTCAAATTAAACCTTATTAGTAATATATATATATATATATATCTTTTTTGTTTTTTTTTATGTTTTCGATAGCAAATATTAATTATTAAACTTTATTATACATATATATTTTCAGAGGTTTTTTTTTATTATTCTATTAATACGTGTATTATAATAGTTTGTATATTATAATAGTTTGTATATCTTGAGCGATCGTGGATACAAATTATTTTTAGTTTCTTTTTAATATAAGCCGATTCAACGAGATCTGTACAGTTTCTAGCATTTTTTTCACTGTGCTGTGCATGGTTTAGACTTATTAGAATGTCCTTCACATTTTTCATTTCTCTGCCACACTCGTTTCTTATTTCTAGCTTTACAAGCGCAGCCTCTTCGTTTATCTCTCATGATCCATCCTTCGCGCCGCTCTGTTAGAAATTGGGTCAGTTGCTTTGTTCATCGGAATCACGTTCTCAATGCCAGTGTAAGCGAATGCGCAGGGAATTGCCTGCATTCTGGCGGAAAATTCATCGCGGAATTTATTCTCAAGTATGCAGAAGTCGTGACAGGATCGCCCGATAATGCGCTCCCAATCTCTTAGAACAATCATTGCTATTCCATTCCCTTGAATTTGGGTAAGGACATCTCTTTGCCATTTTCGTCCTTTTTGGACCACAACCATTTCGTCTAGGTAAGTGTGATTGGATAGTAACGATAGGGATTGGCTACGACGGGAGCGTCATCCGACGAGTTCGTTATTAGTTTTTTGAAGTCCTCGTGATATTATGGAGTTGGACCCAAATTTCGTGTGAGTCCACTTTTATTATTCGTGTTTTCAATGAGCTGTTAGGAATTCGCGTATTTATGCAGGTAATCTCCATTGATATTTATAAAAGAATTATAAGTTGGGTGTTTTTTTCATTTAATTTTTTTTCAGAATGGAGGGATAAAAGGAGTTTAATAGGAAGCAAAGGAGATTCCTTTTATTCAACCTTTAGCTCAAGGGTATAAGTGAAGGCTTCTTTGGAAGAAAGGAGAGGATAGTTGGACGAGTTCCTCGTTTCATCTCGTACTTCTGAATATTTTATTTCTTTAAGTTCCAGCTCGATGGAAGCAGCTATGTTCTTGTTTGTATGTCTCTCCTTTCTTAGGTGTAGTAAAAGATTGGTAAGTGAATCCCAAATAGTTCCTATTAAGAACATTGACCATACATATGATATGCAGAGCATATCCATGTATTATTGTATCTAATATTAGTTTTATGATTCTTGCGCTTATATATATATTTCTATTATATCAGCGCTAACATTTCCAAAAATTAGAAATCTGTTCCAAAATTTTTCCCAAGCAGACATGACTATCTTTTCTATTGATGCTTCATCTAATAAATTAGAAAATGACAAATCCTGATTGTCTTATCATTCCTCGTGCTATTGAGTACGGATGGTCGTTCGGCTGGAAACATTACGTGATCTCGTAAGGTTTCTAAGTCATTATCTGAATATATACTGCTCATGGCGATCCGGGTGATATATTTCCAAGTTGGTTTGGTCATTGGTTTAAATACGACAAGTGGTGAGGTTTCTACTGGCCGGGGCGTAAACCGATATCATGAATCTCCTGCAAAGTACAGCAGGTGCGAGCGAATTACAAGTCATTTGCGTTCCTTATCGCATCAGAATGTGAATTTGTAGTGTTAGGAACTATGTTTTGTTATTTCTAATCACGGATAATTGATCATAACATTCTTGAATTGAAGCGAGTTTTACCTCAACAGGCACACATTTACTATGTGTATTACTTTTCCGGCCAAGGACATATATCCAGACCCTTGCATTACGTGGCGAAAGCATTCGGTGAATGAGTGGCGAAAGGTAGGGCGTTTTTCAATATTTTCTGTTCGAAATTACACTATTGTTGAAATATATTTCGGTATAATTCTGGCTTATTTGGGTGCATATATTTTTCTACGTACATAAATTTAGAATTCATGTAGGTGAAAATGTCGAGATTTTCTGGTTTATATGCTTTACTAAAGATTTTATAGATTGGGTGTCGTTTTGAAAATTAATAATTTCGGGCGTTCGGTTCTTACAAGAAGATTACCGCACATTGTTTCTATCCTCTTTTTTGTTAAAGCAAAAACGGTATCTTGTGAATTTAAGGTGTAAATTATTTGAGGTCGTATTGTCTGTCAATATTTCCGTAAATCCAGTAAAATGCACCATAATTTGTTATTCCACAAGAGTGCAGGTAAAGCATTCCAATAAGTATTCCCTCTTTCAATATCCACAATGGGTAGAGGAAAAAATTCGCAAATTACACCTGATCATAACATTAGTGTTTAGTCATACAATGACAAGGTAATCTAATAGCGTAATCGTTTTAGTTGCTAATACAATAACATCGGTCCATGTTCTATAGGAATACGTACTTCCGCTACATGATCCGTCGTCCATTTGTTCTGCTAAGGTGGCTGCTCGAGAGTCTGTCTGATTTGGATTTAATCCGGTTATATGAAAGTATATATAAAGTATATGTGCCCTATTTGGAGATATTCCATAATGTTCATCTTTTCACACGCCTTGCGAGATGTTTCTTATGTGTACAAGTATTTACCGTTGTGTACATCCATAGTATGAGAGAACATTCCGCATTTTTTTACAGTTCTATCGACCTCTATTTTACATTGGATTACTCTCACAGATTTGAATTCGTTAATTTGGACGAGTTGTATATATTTTAGAGTCTTATTCACTCTTTGCGGTGGTATATCACACTCTTCGATATTAAGTAATGATATGGTAGTTATATTTGCTAATGGTGATCCGCAATCGTATTATCCCGTAAGTCTCTTGGGCCTAACTTAATAATGCTATTGTCGTAATTCGTTTAATCATCCGGGAATCCATCTAAAATTTTATTTACTTATTATTATTTTGAATTTAATTATTGAGAGTCGGTCTTGTGTAATAGATTCGTAATCTATTAGGATGTACTATTCGACTGATTCGATTGTTTTTCTTTATTCTAATTTTTATGTTATTCCGATTTGATATTTCTAACACTTCCTGTATATTGATTCCCGAATTTTCCCAGTTTTGGTTCCCTTAATAAGAACACATACTCTCCTTTAAATAATTTGCGGATTAATTTTCTTATCATAATTTTTTCTTATAATAATTTTTGGATTTGATTTTGGCTGCTACATTTTCGCGAGCATTTTCCTGGATGGTGTGAAGTTGTAACTAGATTTATCAGATATTCGTCATAGCTCGCCAATTTGTCTTCGGGATCTAACAATTCATTTGATGATATTCTAGCTATTTTGCCGAACTAATTCATATGGAGTATGTTTGGTGGCTTCGTGGATGTTGGTGTTATAATTAAATATTGCTAATCCAATCCACCTATATCATTCTTTTTGATCATTAGCCTATTGTTTTAAATATTCGCTCAATGCATGATAAGTCCTTTCTAATGATCCATTTGATTGAGAGTGGAAAGCGGTAGTAGTTTAAAAATCCTGAATAATCTTGCGATTTTCTTCATTAACTCACTAATAAAATTTCTTTCTTGATCTGTCATCGCCTTGGATGTTCCTAATATGCAGATAAATCTGTCAACAAAATCTTCTGCTACGGTTTCAGCGATTTGATCTGGCAGGGATATATCCATGCAAAAGTTAACTGATCTTGTAATGTTAGTGTGTGTATATATATATATATTAGGTGTACAACTTCGCTTCCGCCGTTTTTTTTTCCGAAATTCGAGGCTTTATTGTAAAAAACTGGTTATACATTTATGATTCAAAGTATTGTCCATCGCTGACCGCTACTTTCTCCCATCTTTCGGGTAGCGTACGAATCCCGCGTCGAAAAAACTGGTCATCTTTTGAGGCTATCCACGAATCGATTCAATTTTTTACTTCTTCATAAGACCGGAAGTGCTGGTCAGCCAGGCCGTGTGCCATTGATCAAAACAAGTGATAGTCAGAGAGAGCAACATCTGGAGAAACGGCGGGTGGGGTAGGACTTCCCATTTCAACGTTTCCAAGTATGTCTTGACCACTTTCGCAACATGGGGTCGAGCATTGTCATGCTGCAAAATCACTTTATCGTGTCTCTCGTTGTATTGCGGCCGTTTGTCTTTCAATGCTCGGCTCAAACGCATCAATTGGTTCGATACCGATCGCCTGTGATTATTTCAGTCGGTTTTAACAGTTCACAATACACTACGCCGAGCTGGTCCCACCAAATACAAAGCATGACCTTGGACGTCAAAATCACCGTTCTTGAAGCGTTGACCACTCACCACACGTTCTTTCACTAATAGCGGCCTCATCATAAGTATTTGAGAGCATTCGATGAGCCTCAGCCCCAGATTTCTTCATATTGAAGCAAAAAATTAAAACCTCCCGTAAATGACGAGAATTTGGCTCGTAAACTGACATTTTCAATCGAGAATAACTTTATGATGCAGAAAAATCGACTAATGTTTCTATGGAGTTATGTTGACAGATGCCCAAGTTTATTGTATGACGTCTATGATCTATTTATTTCCATCACTTACCGCTAAAGCCATCTATAGGAAAACGGCGGAAGCAAAGTTGTACACCTAATAATTTTTTTTTTCTGCTTCCCGAGTCACAGATAGATATTTAGATGTTTCCAGTCAACAATACGATAACAATAAGATATATGAAAAGATGATTTTAAGTAAAATTTGTATAGATTTTTATACATGACGAATTTTTCAGACGTAAGATTTTCTAATAATTCAATGTAATTGAGACACGAAATGCAAGAAATCCGGGTTGATCCGACCTCCCAATCGAGGCAATATTTTTCGCAATAAAATTATTACAATTTTTTAAGATTAAATTTGGGAAATTTGGGGGGATTATTAATATTTCAGAATGACGAAAATCTTGCATTCGAATGTGGACATGAAGTAGAAGGAGTGCAGTTCATTGAGAAATTATTTGGAGAAGGCATGGATCGGCTGAAATTGTTGAAATGCTTCTTGGTCTTGACACAGTTGTAAATGCCTGTGATTTGACTGAACGAGGATATTCGAAGGAAAGTTGAACCAAAGTTTATGGAAAAAAATTTCCGCTCAATAGGATGACGTCCACTTTTACAACATGGTGAGGGAGCGATGCGGAAAATACGCCATTCAGCGGATAATTCCGTAACGTTGAATGCGACTATTGATAATAAATGATTAGATAACTAATTCATGATATAAGTTTATGTATACATTCAAGATAAGTATAACAAATGAACAGTATAAGAATTCACGTAGCAGTTTTACGTTCAATCAATGCAGTAATTTTGTCATAATCATATCTGTGCAATTTGTTAAATTTTTATATTACGATTCAAAGTCAAGTTTAATCTTTGGAAATGATTATCAATCCGCTTAATGTTGTTAGACTTTTATTAGCATCTTTTATTAGCATAAGTTCAATATATCTAATAGAAATATTAGTATCTGAAGCAGAATTAAAAGAAAATATACAAAAATTATTGCTGAATAATATTTTTCACTATAATAGATTGGAAGAAACAGAAGAAACCTATCTCGATTATCAAAAACCTTATAATTATTGAGAGTACAAATTAGTTCGGTCCGTTTCCCTAAAGATGGCTCCAGCTGTTATGAATGGTTCATAGTGACAGCTGATTTTTACGGTTTCAGAGAGGTTAAACATCTGCTAATAATATTCAGTTTATCGCTGAGTTTCATACAAAAACCTTGATTTTTACTGTGTTTGAAATGTCGAATTTTGTGTTAACCAAACAGCATTTGCGGGAGATTTTGATTTTTTACTTTAATTGGAAAAAAAGTGCGGCTGAAGCCCATCGAATGCTTGTCGAAGTTTATGGTGACACTGCTCCAAATCTGATAAATCATGTTGAGAATGTTTCGATGTTTCAAGGATGGAGATTTCAGCGTTGAAGACAAGCCTCGCTCTGGACAGCCAAAAAAATTCGAAGACAAAGAATTAGAGGCATTACTCGAAGAAGATTAGAGTCAAACGCAAGAGGAGCTTGCAGAATCATCATTGGGGGTAACTCAACAAGCCGTTCTGTACGATTGAGAGCCATGGGAATGATTCAAAAACAAGGAAATTGAGTGCTTTATGAACTGAAACCGAGAGACGTTGAAAGGCGATTTTTTACTTGCGAACAGCTGATTCAAAGACAACAAAGAAAAGGTTTTTTGCATCGGATTGTGATTGGAGATGAGAAGTGGATATTCTACGACAATCCCAAGAAGAAAAAATACTACGCTAAGCCCGGTCAATCGTTGTCATCGACCTCAACATCAACACCACGGCCGAACATTCATGGTTCGAAGATTATGCTCTGTATCTGGTGGAACCAGAAGGGTCTTTACTATGAGCTGCCGAAACCTGGCAATTCCATTACGGGCGATCGGTATCGGCTACAATTAATTCGTTTGAGCCATGCATTGCAAGAAAAACGGCCGGAATATGAGCAAAGACATGATAAAATTATTCTTCTTCATGTCAACGCGCCTCGGCCTCATGTCGCTAAAGTCGTAAAAAAGTATTTGAAAACGCTCAAATGGGATGTTTTACCGCATTCGCCGTATTCTCCGGATATTGCTCCTTTTGATTACTGGTTATTCTGAAGGATGCAGCAAGTTCACCGGTTCACTTCTTTCGCAGAAATCGAAAATTGGCTCCAAAATTGGATTGCCTCCAAAGATGAGTCATTTTTTCGAGATGGAATTCGAAAATTGCTTGAGAGATAGGAAAAAGTAATAGGCAGCGATGGACAATACTTTAATTGATCTGTTCATTCATTTTGTTTTGAAATAAATGCATTTTTGAACACAAAAACGAACTAATTTGTACTCCTAATACATAATTTTGAAATAATTGAAGATGATGAAGAAGCATGAAGTGAAGCTAATTTAAATTCTCAACTCAATATTCAAATGATGATGCAAACTTTGACAGTTCTTATAAAAGACGAGTTGTTGAGTATTGGCGAAATTGGAAATTCAATCATTAATGAAAAAAATAAAAACAAAAGGAATTGTCCGCTAAAATCGTCAGCAAAATAAATTTAGAAGAGTTTCATCTGAACGTTAATTAAGACGATGGGAAGAATAATTACATTCAGGTGAAAATCGTATAGAAAAATTATCTTCAAATTTACACATGATAAATTTACTGTAGCTGTTGAATCAGGATTCAAGGAATTCATTCATCAGGCTAGTTCATCGATCTACAAAGATGATTTTTACAAGCTCAAGAAGAAATAGAAAATTTAAATCTTATATAATATTTAAAGCATCTCACAGTTGATATCAACATTCAAAAAGTCCCATCAAATTGTTTCGAGAAAAATTACGAAATTTGTAACTAGAAGATTTCGTTGAGTTGCAAAATACAGCTAATGATTTTCTGAAAACAATGAAATCACTTATTGAATAGTTCGAATCTGAAAATGTTTTTATTCTGATCAAAGTGGTTTCCAATTGGAAATTCATTCTGGAAGGTCATTGTCAATGAAGGAGTAAAGAAAGTAGAGTGTGTTGTGCAATCTGTATGATCAACAATATTCCACACTACACATTTCAACAACACATACAACCAATAATATCATGTAATGGAAATTTGTTGTCACCTTTATTTATTGTATTGAAAGAAACTAATATTATATTTGAAACAAGAATACAGAAATCTTATTTATACTATAAATGTAATTATTGTAAAAGCATCGAAATTTGTGTAAAATGATTTCAAGTAATTAAATAAATTTCCTTTTACAATACTTTTCAGATACTGTTCTACTATTAAAAAATAAATATAAATTTGCATAAACGGAATAATATAATAATACATCTTAAAGAAATTATAAATCTTATTTCTGTGATTTATTTTATATTTTATTTAAGAATCTCATAACAGTCATAAAATAGTTATTAATTTAACATTTATATTTCTTACAGACCATTTTAAAATGTAATTAGAAGAAGCTTATTTTCCAAACATTGATTAATAATGTTCTTCTTATCAATTCATGGACTGGATATTGTCTCAATATTATTTCAGATTTAACATCTGCAGGAAAACATATTACTGCTATGATTATACCAAAAAGCACTATAGGAAAAATACAACCATTAGATTTACTGAGTTAGAATTTGGAAAAATTTTGCTAAAAGATTTTTAGATACTGTTTTATTAGAAAGTAATATAAATTTACATTACATAAACGAAATATTATAATAAAATTATAATCTCTGATACGTAATCAATTGTTATCCCCGCGATATCATAACTTATTTAAATATTCGTGGTTTAAAAGTGATTATACAAATGAAAGACCAGAAGAATTTGAAAATTCAGTAAAATTTAGTTTTGACAATAGTTCAATAACATATGATATCGAAGGTTGCAATAATATAGCTGTAGTAAAATGTTCATAGTGCAAAAAGTCATTATGTTTAAAAGTCATTATGTTTTTTCATCGAGTATCATTATTGTGATGAGTGTAATGAGTAAACGATACAAAATATAAATTTATTGTGTATAAGCATTTAGAAATTATTTCGTATTAAGTATATTAAGTATATATACATACATTGAGTATATATATATATATATATATATATATTTTGAAATTTTGATGTAAACGACAAATAAATAAGATATTGAAGCGTAAATCTAAAAATAATTTTAAGAGAATGATCTTAAGATATTATAAAGTAGTAATGTACAGAGATGAAAAAAAATGTTTTACTAACTTTAAGGAGAAATAATAAAAATTATTATAATTCTTAACATTTTTATAATTTATAATGTTACAAATATCATGTCAATTTCCTTATTCGTTGATTTATATATTTTATCATTCCGAGGACAATTACTTACGCATATGAGCATGGATAGCGTATATACGGAAGCATTAATAATTAATTCTTGAAAATGATATATCGTAATGTAACACTATTATACATAGTTAAATTTGTAAAATATAATCTTTAATTTGGTAAAAAAATATTAAACATTTAAGAAAATTAATGGGTAGTGGGAGTATTTTGCTAAACAAAAAAATAAAAAAAATTTTTTTCTTTATAATTCTAAAGTACTCTTGATACTGTACAACTTTTGTTTAAAAAATTTTTTTCTATCTTTTATACTTCCGATGATATTTGGCTTAAAAGAAAAATATCATTTATTTTTCATAGGGGTGTTTCACCTCTTAAACATGAGTTAATGCACGTACAAAAAAATACGTGTCTCTTAGATTTTCGTGCTTTACAATATATTTCATGAAGAATCAAATCGGTTTCAGATAGTTGTAAAACTTCTCATGTTAAAAATTGTGGAGTAATAACATATATTCGTATAATCTTTACACATAGCAATGCTATATAAATTCTTATATTGTTTACAATGTTTCTTTTTTATTGCATTTATTTATAACAAAAGCTATTGAACTAATATTTAAATATTTAATATTTAATATTTAAAATTTGTTCCATTAAAATAAAAATTTAATGCTTTCTAAATGCTTTTTTGAAGTATAAAATCCATTCAAAAGTGAGGTATATAAAAAAAGTTCTAAAGAATTCCAAGAAATTTTTTTTCAAAATGCAAAAGAATTTCTTAGGAAACCAATATCTGTTCATTCTGATTTTGCCCCTTTTTACTTCTTTTCGAGAAAAATATATTTTTATGTGCGCAAATTTTATAAGCTGACGCATAGTGGTCTGAAATATGAAATATGAAACTTGGCTAGGACATTTAATCATTGTGAAACTATGTTTTTTTGTCAAAAGTGAAGATTGGAAGTTTTTAGAGTTATTAATTTTAAACAATATCGGAAAATCAAATTCATAATAACGGATAAACAAATTTAAAAACTATTTAGATAAATCAAGAAACAAATCGCATTTAGTAAGTCATTTCTACATTATTACTAATCGAAAATAGTATTATTACTGAGAAATTTTCAATTTAAAAATTACAAATAAATAAATTCATTATAGCAGATACAAAAAAAATATAAAACAAAATCGCGAATATCTACACGGGAAGAAAATTACTTGTCTCGAGTAAATTCATTTTCTAGAATTATAATTTTGAAATTCAAAGAAATAATTATCTATATACATATTATATATGCAACAAATCTTTTTAATAAAACATTTTTAAACAAAAAAGTTATTATTATATGTATATACACAATAATTATTTATAATAAAATAAAAAATGCAAAAAAAATTATAAAGTTAAAAAAATTTTAATATTGGAAAAAAACATTAAAAATAAAAACTAAGTTCTTTGTATCTTTTAATTAAATTTAATTATTTGTATTCTTCGCAATAAATTAAATTTTTTACAGTTCTCAAAATGCTTATTAGCTTCAAAAATTAATTGCTTGACAATTTAATATGTAATATTACTACTCTAATTCTATTTACAGATTGCGTTTCAAGACCAAAAAAGGTTTCGCGTGATTTATAGAATTGGATATGTATATAAATTCACTTTGAAATATTTATACACTAATATTCGCTTTGATCGAAAATAGGTTTATGCTTTTTAACTGAATAATTATTTGTAATTTTTATTTTTGTTTTTATTTTTAACTGAATAATTATTTGTAATTTTTAACTATATAATTATTGTGTAATTTTTATTTTTAAAACTTATGAAAAATAATACCATTTTTAATTGGCAATTAAGAAAGAATCATTTCTTGAATGTAACTTTTTTCATAATTAGTTTAAAGATGTTTTTAATTCGTTCGTCCATTTTTATAAATTCGATTTTCCGCCATTTTGAATTTGAAATTGTTGGAGGATTTATACATCAAGATTAATAATCCTAAAAACTTCCAGTCTTCTTTTAAGCGACAAAAATAAGGTTTCACAACGATTGGAGTCCTATGTCGGGATTTACTATGTTTCTATCTACTGTGTGTTATCTCTGTACCGACTTTGCCCCAAGCGTCCATTTCTACTTTCATTATTCAAAATATATATAAATTCATGAAAAAAAAGTCAACGGATTCATGTTCAGCATACATATTTTACTTAGAATCATTTACCTGGACAATTGTATAAACAAAAAAAATGTGCATAAAAAGAAATTTTCTTCAGAAAAATATATGCGTTGCTGTAGAAATTGCAATGCTGGCAATAATCATAATTCGGTGACAATATAAATACATGAAGTCACATCCTCAGTATTAATGGCTAGTTCACATGATTTATTGTTCGCGACTTAAAGCCGAAAATAATGACTTTGCCCCGGTACCGATTTAGCCTCGGTCTCATCTATTGTATATTATAACGTATATAATATTTCAAAATCGAACATCTATTTCTTTTAAAAATTATTAACTGTGATCAACTCTGGTCTTTCTTACTATCACCGCCATCCAATTTTTTGTAAGAAAACATACGACATGTAAATAAAAATAAAAATATGACATATATAAAAATATTAGTGTATAATACAATATAAACAATAAATTATATTGTTAAATTTATAATACTTACAATTCCAAATCTCCACCTTTAGATCTGGTGCGGCCGGAGACCAAACAACTTCGCCAAATTGAAATCTTCCTCTCACATATAATTCCATAAAGCGGGATCTTCCATCCGAATCCACTATCTATTTATGTGGTTTGTGAATCCTATGATATGAATGTCACCATGCCATACACTCTGAAAAATATAATATATTGCTACAAAAATACAAATAAAAAGAAGTAATTAAAAAGAATAGTATATTAATATAATATATTTTATTTTTTAATCATTAATGAATTACCAAAGAAATTATTTTCACCCCCCCCTAACTTGTCTCACAAAAGTATCCATCCCACGGGCTTATCTACCATTAGGTATTAAAAAAAAAATTAAACATAAATTCATTAAGAAATCTGACACAAATATAAAAGAAAAAAAACTATTTATCCCTCAACTGGATACTCGTAAATTATATGTAATTTCTCCCTCAAAATGCACATATTTTTCACAATTTAACTTGCCTCGCGCGGACAAGATTGCACAAAGCCTAATGCTAAGAAGCATCTTCCGCTATAGCAAAACTGCCTAGGATACATTTACAGACGATTGCATATGAAACGCTTAAAATTCTAAGCAATTATAGAACTCTAGACACTGCAAAAAATGCATCGGTAAAAAGGTTCGCAAAGATAATGTTAGACAAAGATAAAGCGCGATAATGTCGGAATGCGTAACGTGATATCGAAGGAAGGACAGAAGAAATGAACGAATAGAATAAAATTACAACATACATTTTTTATGAAATAGTTTGTACAATACATTGTTTTTTATTAGTACGTCGAGGCAAAAGATAGGATTGATGGGGAGCAAAGAAAGTATAATATATAGTGATACGAACGAAAATTTTTATTCACATTTTATTACACTGGTTTTTCATACGTACTAAAGCTAATAGCTCGTATTCAACGAGCTGATATCCATTGAAGATATCATACGCTATCCTGTTTAGCATTCTTGGACGTGAATATTGAAAAATCGTATACTTAATAACGACCATATCGATGAGTCAGATTAATCGTTCGAGCGTTACATCTAACGAAAAATCGACATAGCGTTATTTCGGTCATCGTTGGATGAAGAAACGAGATAAGTGCAATGTCATTCAATGTACAAACTCTGACCCTTAGCGATCTAACGCTTATGAAATTGTCTTTATAGTCGGTTCGAAGCATTTTGTAAATATGCCATCGCTGCTCGTAGAGATCCTTTCATATTTCGAGAGACAGCGATAGTTTGTATCTTCGATGATCTCGTCTCCAAGACAATCTCTACGTAATTTGATAGATCAACGTTGATTCCAATTTCCAAAAATTTGTAACCGTCAGGTCGTAACATCTGTTCAGTAAGCGCAACGCCTAAAGCTCCATGTTGTGTATACATAATGTTGAAAAAAAAAACGTTCCTTTGTGTATAGAACATTAAAACTTACGCGTTACATTCCTTCTTCGTGTATGACACATTGCTCTCTTTGGTTAAGTACATTCTTAAATTGTTCCGGTATCGCAAAACTGATTACATCCGCATAAATTGTTACATATACCAATGATAAGACTTCTGGAATCGAAAAGAAGAGGCAGGCCCTTCATTTTTTTCCAAGAATTTCAAACATGTTGCTACATGTTTTAACGCATCTTTCTACATATTTTCTTTGTTCACGAATTTATCTATGTTTATATACATACCCAAATAACACAAGACATTCAATGAATATTCATTATTGATCTAGGATATACATAAAATATACGGAATATAATATATATACGTAAACGAACATAAAAGTATATTTGTAATAAATATGACATATATGTACAGTCTATGAATATCTATAATATTATATATCATGTATACAAAATAAATATACAAATGAAAGACATATATGTACATTCATAGATGAAGGATGTACTGATATTAAAGACTATGCCCAGTTCTATATGGAAATTTGGATGTCGAATGAACAACTTTGAGATGCCTAAAATTTTAAGGTATCAAAAGAAAAATTAAGGTATCAAGAAAAATTCCCAACTTTATAGGAGAGATTTCCTAAATGCTAGGACTATCCAAAATTCGCTATTATAACCATGTACCACTAATCTTATCCAATTTTTCTGCGTCGGAAAACCTCTCCGCGGTGGCGGCGGTAACGGATTGTACTAAAGACATTGAAGTAATATCTAAAATGTATTTAGTACAGTTCATTAATCCGGCTAAGTCCCTGGTCGCGATTCATGCCATATGTTAGCAAGAACAGTTAACGATTTTTTTTTATTTTTAAAGAGTTCCTATGAGGGAACTGAAGAGAAATAAGATTCCTATATATATTGGCCACATTTCAATTAGGCAATTAAAATTTTTTGTTTCATATTTTGAGTGTCTCTCTCTCTCTCTCTCTCTCTCTCTCTCTCTCTCTCTCTCTCTCTCTACTCTACTACTACTACTTACTTACTTACTTACTTTAACGTTAACGTTTAAACGTTT